>NC_090933.1:491142686-491445717 GCF_040938575.1 Ambystoma mexicanum | reverse complement strand
AACACTGCTAGAGGTGAGGGAAGGGCTTTGCTTACTAAGCTTGCAAGGGCTTCCAAAATCAACTAGCTTCTTGTAGAAGAGCCTTTGAAAGCGAACCCTGGAGTGGGAAACCCTCTAGAAATAGCTAGCCACTAAAGAGATTTGCCATACTTCTGGGCTGTTCCTCTAAGTCTCCAAATAGGGCATCTTCTTTACACTGACACTTTGTTGCAAGGGCAGAAAAAGTGCCACGAAAATATGCATAGATGATTTGGAATAGTAACAGAGTTATCCAGTCGGTCAGCTTTGACGCTTAATTAAACAGAGAGTTGATGTCACAGCAGACAACAGAACTAACGGTGCTTCATTTAACTATCTCACCATAATAGGTAGAAACAGGTGTTTCAGTTGATGATGAGCAGTATAGAAGTTTGGACATGTATGATTGGACAGAGTCACTTAATGCAGTCAGAAAAATTGCAAGGCCAATGTGGCACAGGAAGATGTCAACAAGGCCATGGGGAAGTACATGTGCAGAATAGACTTATTAATGGAAAAGCTCATGAAGGACACATGGCTGGTATTCATGAGGCATAGTCTAATTAACCTCATCAGTCAGGATAATTCTTGCCAGATAGGGAACACTGCTAGAGGTGAGGGAAGGGCTTTGCTTACTAAGCTTGCAAGGGCTTCCAAAATCAACTAGCTTCTTGTAGAAGAGCCTTTGAAAGCGAACCCTGGAGTGGGAAACCCTCTAGAAATAGCTAGCCACTAAAGAGATTTGCCATACTTCTGGGCTGTTCCTCTAAGTCTCCAAATAGGGCATCTTCGGAAGAGCCTGGATACCAAAATCATACTGTGACAAAATGACTACTTCTCTGCAGGAGTACAAGGATGAGTAGTGGCTAAATGGTCTACTCAGGCCTCACACTACACCAAACCAACAGTGCTCCCAATCATAAAGGTGAAACAGGCACAGTGAAGAGATATTCCTCCTTCACCTTTCGAAGTAACGTGGGCTGAGGGAAAGATAGACTTTTAAGAGGGGTCTGAATGTGGTGAAGGTGCAACCCAAACAGTAATAGTGCACGACTCCAAAATAAAGGAATGTCTCATCAAGGTTCTATAAAAACATATATACTTTAACACACCAATGTGCAAATAATTGACTATAAAAACACTATCAAAAACCCATCCCTGTTGAAAGAACACAGAAGATGCAAGACATGAAGATGAATACACTCTGGGACTGTAACAGGGTTGTAGGGAAATACATTGCAGCAACGTCATGTTGTAAAAAGCCTATGTCTTTGAAAAAGGTGAACAGGGGTGTCTAGAAGTTACTAGTGTCCCAGAAATGGACCAGGGTGCTTTAGCCTCTCCAATGTACATTATTCTTGCTTGGTGGTTCAAGAGCTTCGAACTTGGCTTCACAACACTGTGCATGCAGGTCGAGCCTGGTCTGAATGTGGGAAGTTGCAATGATACAGGCAGCAAGTCGGTGGCAAGTCAGGTTCCATGTGAAGCTCTGTGACATTCAAAGCAGTGTCAGAATGGTGTGGTTCAAAGCATCCAACTCAAAATCTAGTGTCAAAGAACTGTTCAGCATTCTGAAAGAATTGGAAACACCCATTGTACCCCAAGAAAACTGCACCAAGGATACAAAATGGTGCTCTAGCACACAACTTGCTTTAACAAACATAGTTGCAAACCTACAAACCAAAATTGTCATCAAGAAGGCATCACTAACACCACACATCCCTCAGAGCTCAGCGCCACCGCCACAGCCCAAGTTGGGAGCCCGATTCTGCTTTTCTAAGGTATCGACCATAGAGGTAGAAAAGGTCATCCTGGGACTTAAACCGTCCAACTGCAAAGGCGACCAATGCCCAGCACAACTCATCAAGGATGCTGCGAGAGAACTATCGCCATTTATAACCAAACTAATCAACTCTTCCTTTACCTCTGGTTCAGTACCGATCAACCTACAAGAGTCCTGGGTACTGCCACTACTAAAGAAGCAAACCCTTGACCCTGCTATTCCGACTAACTTTAGGCCCATCACGACTGTGCCCTTTCTTCTAAACATTTTAGATAAAGTGGCTTACTTGCAAATTCAAAGCTTCCTAGAGTCTAACCACTTACTTGGAACCCGTCAATCAGGATTCCGCCCACAACATGGGACCGAGACAGCGTTAATAGACCTTAAGGCCCAAATAGAGGATTGCAGAGACAATGGCCAAGCGGCCCTACTTCTCCTCCTGGACCTATCAGCGGCATTCGACTTAGTGGACCACACAGTCCTCTGTAGTCACCTCGACTCGGCAGCCCACTTTTCAAAAGAGGCCATAATTTGGATCAAGTCATTCCTGAGTAATCGGACCATGAGAGTTTTCGCTCCATCAGCCTCAGCAGATCCAATTCCCATAACATGCGGTGTTCCACAAGGGTCTTGTGTGTTACCCACCCTCTATAATGTCTTCACGAAGCCCCTCTTTGATGAAATGGATCATCTGGGTATCGCCCACACTAACTACGCAGACGATACCCAGATCCTCCTCCCGCTCTCAGGAGACTACGCCAAGGACCTGGCCCTAGTGAACAGGATCTATAGCATCGTTCAGGCATGGATAGCCACACACGGCCTATGCCTGAACGATGATAAAACTGAGCTTATCATCCTGGGCACCACTACCTATATATCCAAACTCAGCCCTGATTACGACAACTTCATTATCGATGGGAACAACATAAAAGTAGCTCACGAAGTAAAAACCTTAGGATTTTACCTAGACGCCACCATGAACTTTACCAAACAAGTTAACTCTCTAGTTTATGCCACAGCATATACATGCAAACTTATCAGAGCGAGCAAACAATTCCTCTCCACAGATAGTTGCATTACACTTGCCAGAGCCTTGATGCTATCCAAATTAGACTATTGTAATGGACTTTACATTGGAGCTAATAAACAGACCATCCACAAAATTCAAGTGCTCCAGAACAATGCTTTGAGAGCAGCACTCAAGATTAATAGAAAGGAGCATATATCCTCTACAAGAAGAGAATACAAATGGCTCTCCACCGTAGACAAAATTCATCTCAAAATCGCTTCCCTCACCCACAAATGTATCAACAACAAAGCTCCACCTTACCTCATGGATAGATTACGTAAAAGGACTTCTTCCAGACCTACCAGAATAGCCAACGCAAACTGCCTCCAAGTCCCGCGTTTCAAACTTGCCACCATAGGAGGAAATAGCTTCCCGGTCAAGGCTGGGCAGTTATGGAACTGCCTCCCCATGACGTCAGAGAACCTCAGCCTTTCGCAAAATTTAGACAAAACCTCAGTAGGTGGCTGAGAGCCAATGACAGCTAACTAGTCCACTTGTCACATTGTACATTACTGTATATAACTATATATTACGTGAACAGGACCATGCAGGAGCATGCTCCTTGCTCCCCCGTCCTTGATCTCTCCCTGTTCATATCTGCTTGATGTAATATTGCTGATGTCTATGTCTACACTTCCTGCCTTTTCCTGTACTTGCAATTAGCCGAGCATATCTGTAACCAAGCTCAGCGCATCTCTGTACCTTCATCTGATTTCTATGTACCTGTAACTAAGTTGAGCATATCCTTGTCTGTTTGCGCCCTGATACTCCAGGGTATGGCACGCCATACAAATAATAAACTAAACTAAACTAAACCCACCAGGTTAAGTCTGCCTATCAAGCTGGATCAATGCAAAGAGTATCGCTGTGTTGAGTCGTTGGCTGAAACAATGCTTCCAGCAGTTCGGGTTGAGGCCCAGCTCAGTTCAATCGGAAGATCCTGGTGGTTTGAGGTGCTGCCTGAACACAGAGTGGTTCACAGACTCCTGCATTGTTGAGTTCGAGACAAAGCAGTTGATACATTTTGCTGGCATATTACAGCAGCAAACTGGTTTGCTACAGCAACACAGTGGTTTGAAGTTCAAAAGAGAGTGTCAAGGGCAGCACCACATGTCCTGAATGGTTCAAAGGCATTCAAACCTAGTAGACTCAGGCTTGAGGATGGTTTGCAGTGGTGGAACGTAGGAGTCCAGTTGCTTTGGCTTCCCGCATGCTGTGGGTTCCCATCCCGAGGCTCAGGGACAAGATTTACCTTCTCCTCTGCACTCCCTGGCCGGGAAGGCTATCTGGCAAGATTGTTTATTTGCTAGCTGTAGTGACAATAACCATGTGGCTATTTATTTTCCAACAAACTGACTCAGTTGTGTAATTTTGTGGGAACGGTGTAGAGATGGTGGGTTTGGGACAACTATGCATGTATTGCTGCTACGAGTTTGCACCCATTCACACAAAGCTGCATATGGGCTTCCATATGCGATATGATGAATAATATATGTAATCCTTGCATTCGACAGTAAAAATCTTTTTTTAATTGCACAAAAGGCATGACTGTGACAGAGAAACCTCTCCTAGCACTTGTTGGGCGCTCATTCTCCATGATACATATTAGTTACATCCTGTGCCTATTTTTACCTGATGCATGACCTTTTCACATAAATGGATAACTGCTCCTCATGTCCTTATGTACCCATTTAATTCCACCTTCGATTTCGCTTAGTTCATCTTCTCTACCTCAGGTAGGCCTGCAAAAATGCCCTCACTGACTCATGCGTGCATCGCCTCGCCCCTTGCATTTACTTTCCAAGTGGGTCTCCTCAGATGTCAACACAATCCTCCTAAACACAGTAGCACACCCCTTTTGCAAATAGATGATTTGGCGTTTGACGTTTGTCAGAGGTTGACCTGTGTGTGCCCTCCAGCGACAGATGTCCTTCCTTTGAATTAAATAATGTCACCAGACAGATACAGCACCTTTTGCACTTTCCTGTCACTGTTGGGCTCAGAATGCACTTTCCAATCCCACGTTTCAATCAGTACTTAGGTTTCCAAATACTTTGCAGGGAAGCTTCAGACTTGCCTAGAGAATTTCAAAAATGGGAGCTTAGAGTGGATTGCTAAACAGTTTTTTTTCCGAATACTGGTGTCTGATGCACCATAAAGCTCGTCTTGGTCCAGGGAGCATTTTTCAACGTGAATATCATGCGGTATCATGAAAAATTTCCGGCCAGCGCACTGCAACCCATGTATTAGCTTCCATGCTTATGCAACTGCCCAGATAATGTGTCAAGAAGCACGGAGATTGGCAAAGCCACGTTTTAGCGTTTGCAGTCGTTCATCGTGTTTTACATTTAAAGGCAATGATGTGTGTCTGCCCCATAAAGGTAGGCCCCATCCAAACGAGTTTGTTAGTTGAAGGGCTAGTCATCGTGAGCCTGTTAGTATGTGCGCTATTACACTCTGGTGGTTAATACAATACGTTTAACATTTTTAATTGGCAGCTAAGGGTTGGAGGGTTTCAAGTTAGACATCTTGCCACGGAGGCACATAAAATCATTTTGCTCTCTGTACCAACTGGCATGACTCCATGAATGATATTCAAGCACATCTTAACTCCCTTTGAGGAAGTCCCCTGCCTGACGCTGGACAGTAAGGCTGCAGATTGTCCAGGCCAGAATGAGGACGTTCCATGGCTATCCACGCCATAGAACATGCAGACGGCGGCTCTGTGGTGTCCCTTTAAGTTAGCACATGCGGCAGAGTGATGTTGCTCCATCGCATGTGAATTCAAATAAAAGGCGTGGCCACGTGCGCTCGCGAGAGCACACGTAGAGCCCGGATGAGATGCAGAGCCACACAAATCTTGTTTGCCGGGGGCTCATGGTGTGCAGGGAGGCTCCTATTAAGGGACCACTTGCCTCATTTGCGACACGGTGGTCGTCCATGCTGACACGACCAGCTGGGCCATGCAGCAGTGAGAGAAGAGCAACGGCTTGTAGTACGATTTTCTCCCATGCCGCAGAGCTGGCTCTTACAGAGTTTACAGCTGCCCTTTTTGCCGCACGTGGTGGGGGAGGTTGCAGCTCCATAAAGGAGTGCTCATGCTCCTCCCATGCCTAATTTATGGAAATCCCACAGCCACGTGGGCACTGGACTGCATTCTGGAGGTTTAGAATCCTCCATCCACATAAGGAAGGTGAGCGATCGTGGACTGGAAGCAGGGAGGAGCACATTGTTTTGGTATCTCTCTCTGTCACTCACCATTCTTGCTTCCTTTTTAACTCACTCATCTTGGTTAGTGAAGCAGTGTATTCTTCTCAGTGACACTACTCTGTTACTATGTGCAGCTGGGTAGGGTCTGCCTTTCAGGTTGTGCCCAATATTTACTTCGGCCCCTCTGTGTGGTGTGGTAGGGCAGGTCTTGCTAGAGAAAAAAAAGAATCCCAGTGGTGCTGAACATTCCGGTGGATTTTTGTTTGTTCTGCCTCGGACTCCAATCTGGGTTGCAGCCCCTAACAAGGAAGGGGTGCTCTTGCACACACCAACATGGCTGACGAGTTACAAGCAGGTGGAGGTCCTGCTGGAGTTCCTCCAGCTGAGCAAGGGGGCGCCCGAGTCCCGCACCAACAGGGTGCGTTTGCCCCTATACCTGAGTTTGAGATCTTGGGGGTGTCATCGAGCCGGGGTCCACGCTGGAAATCTTGGATTGATTGCATGGACATATATTTCAAGGCCAAAGCAGAGACTGATGAAGAAAGTAAGGTGGCAACTCTTTTGTACTCGGCTGTCCCAGCAGTGCATCCACTGTTTCAGTTGTCAGAACCTACAGATGCATTCTATGCTGTGGCAAAAGATGAACTGCGTGAAAATGCCATGCCTCGAGCAAATGTGGACTACAAGAGGTTCATCATGTGCAGTGCCCAACAAAAGGACGACAAGTCTCTGGACAGCTTCCATGGACGCCTCTGGTGGATTGCGATATAGTGTGTGTGGGACAATGAACAGGCCATGATTCTGAACCAGCTCATTCTAAGCTGTGTATTGGAGAAACTCTGACATCAAGTGTTTCGGGAGCCTGGCCTCATGCTGCCCTGAATCCTGGAGCTGGGATGGTCACATGAGGTGGCAGAGACGCGGGCATCAATAATGGACACAGCGATTCGCCCTGCCAGGTCGGAAGGTGTGTGCCGTTGGCTGTGGCCACGGCGTGAGAGGGGCCCGTTGGCCCACTGCGCAACAGAGGGACAGAAACAGCCAGAGGCCCTAGTAATGTATGAAGTGTGGGTATGATTTGCAGCCACCTGCAGAGTGCCCTGCAAAAGGGAAGATTTGTGGATGGTGTGGCACGATGGACCATTATGCCCCCATGTGCAGGGCTCCGTTGCCAGCGATTGTCCAGAGAGGACCAATTCGGGCTGGTTTCTTCCGACAACAACGTCCGACGAATGTGGCACTCATGGAAGAGGACAGAGCCACACAGGACCCAGAGGAAGAGGAAGATGATGAAAACATATTCTTCATCTTGAGTGTCAGTGTCCTGAAGGCAAGGTCCAGGAGGCAGCCGAAGTGTATGGTACAGGTGGATGGGTCGCCAGTACCAGTGTTGGTGGACAGAGGTGCCTCGGTCAATGTCATGGCCACGGTACACTACGAGGTGTTGAGAGAACCCCCAACCCTACAATGTCGGAAGGCATGGATAGTCACATTCAGGGGCTACCGGCCCATCCCGCTGGTGGGTGTGTTTGTGTCAGAGTTTGAGCATAGTGACAGCTCAATCAAGGCATGCTTCTTCGTGATGGACGTGGGCACCAACACCCTCCTGAGCTGTGCTGCTGCAGAAGCATTAGGCATCGTCAGTTTTGTCTGCAGCGTGTATGTGGAGGATCTGCAGGTGGTCCTCAAAAGATTTGGAGAGCTGTTCAATGGGATTGGGCAGATGGTTGTCGAGCCCGGGAGGTTACACTTGAGTCCATTCAACCAGTGCCCCTCAAGTACGGAAGAGTCCCTTTTCACCTGCGGGACCTGGTGGACAAGGGGTTGGAGAACCTTGCAAACCTGGACATCATCGAAAGGGTGGGGGAGATCTGCCTGCCTAAGTGACTGGACGCATGAGTCAAGCAACCTAGGGATGGTGGAGACTGTGTTACTTACCTGCGGTTGTGGGGTCTTTAATTTGCTTGCCACATGTTTTGAGTGGCTGGTGGTTATTGTTAAATTGCTGTTTGTTCTTATGAAATAGGAGGAGAGTGGTGTCCCTTTAAGCTGTCACACACAGAATGACATAACTGTGTTGAGTGTGGATGCAAATAAAAGGGTCCGGTCACGCGTGGCGCCTGGACAAGATGCAGAGCCTCACGAGTCCTCTGTTTGGCTGGAGCTCATGGTGCACATAAAGGTGCTTACTTCAGGACCACTTACCAAAGGTGTGACACATTTCTACCACCATTAAAAGAATAGAAAAATTGACCATCCCACAAAATCGGCAGTGCCTGCATTTTTGGCTCCTCCCAAGCTGATGCTGGATTTCCATATGGATCTACAGAGGGAAAGAGAGAGTTTGGAATTAAGATAGGGAAATCAACAAGCAGTTAAGCAGTCATTGCACATAGCCTCTACTCTTACACAGTTAAGAACTGATAGGCTAAGGGATCAGTTAGGGTATGACAACCAGAGAAAGAAACATCTTAGTGGAAAAACTAGCCAATGGCGAATCTCATATCAGAATTGAAAACCATCCTCAGAGCTGGGGCTCACCAGCCAATCCCTACACCATCTGCTCAAAGAAATACACTGAGTCCCCTTTCACAAGAGAGAGACTGGAAGGCAGGTCCAGGGTGTGGCATGCAGAGAGAGGACTGCCTAAGTGTAGGTATGAACCAATACCAGTTCCCACATCAGGACTGTGAAAATCCCCATGGGTGGAGCTCAATAGCCAATCCACATCCAGGCTAACACGCCCAAGTACACTTTTGTGAACAAAATGCTGCAAAATGGGGCCAAACACCTATATTAACCCACAAGCTTATTTTTGCCGTATAGGATTTTGGAAACCAAGCTGGACAGAGGTGCATGCAGCATAACGGCGAGCGCAGTAAGTACACAGCGGAAGTTGGAGAGAGAAAGGAATTTGGGGGTGAGAAGGTGGTCTGAAACCAAAGGATGTTGAAGTCACAGGGCCAGCAGGATCCCTGTAGCCGTTTGCAGTGTGGCGTAGCCGGGACCCGTGTGACACAGATGAGAACCACTGAAATGAGGCTCCTGCTGTCCCCCACTAATAATCACTGGAGGTGATTTCTCTCATACACACCTGCAATCCAGTTCCACACTTTGGAAAAATGCAGTTAGGGAAATGAGTAGTCATCCAAAGCTCAAGCAGGACAACCAAAGCCTCACACCAGGGATAAAGGCTGTCCAACCGTCTAGCTAGGATTTATTATTTGTGGACATTTTACTCTTCGGGTCCACGTTGTGACAAACTAAATGGTCACTGCACCCATCCTGATAATGCATTATTTTAGTTTTATCAAATTTAATTTGGGCTATTATGAAAGGCGAGCCTTGACTGCTCGCCCATAGTTACAAATGAGTGAGCTGACTTCATATGCAGCCAGGACGCATGGCTGGGAAAATCCTTCTTTACAGTTCCAGAAGCAAGTCTTCCTGTATACCACCTGTGGTATCTATATCAAAACATGCTAAATCATTAAGGACATCCCACCTTCTTCTGGCTTCAAAGTTTGTTCAAAGTTTCCATTGGCCATTCTAGTTTTATTTCTTTTGATACTTAAACATACATTAAATGATGAAAAGGTGTTTTAAACTAAGTTGTTCTCAAAACAGACCCTGGGGCTATCACAATTGCTTTCACTCAACATGTGCTCATTCATTTGCCTTTTCCTCAGTGGCAGCAACGATTGGCCTTTAACCTCAAATGCTCTTCTTCTGGTGCAATGTTGACAGGCCCTTGTTTGCCGGATGCATAAAAGTACTTCCTTTTGTTATATATTATTTGATTAAAAGTAAATCTCCCCCTTAAATAATGCAAACTCAGAATGGCTTTACACTGAAACATCAAGTCGTTAATATGAAACATACAAAATATATTCACAAAAGCATTCTATGATGTAGTCTGCAATAAGAAAAAAATGGAATTTAAAAGTGCTTTTGCATGCTTGTTGCAATGTGAAAGAGGAGAATAATAAACCGTGCAACTTGAATTTTAGTATTCTAGAAGGAAATGATGCACAGAAAGATCATATTAGTCACGCAAGAGGTTTTCTCTCAGTGCCGGGTTAAACCCTGTGGAGGCCCCTAGGCAGTCGAAATTTCGGGGCACCCCTCGCAAATTATCTCCTAATACATTTTAAAATGTTACCATCCACCAATTTTAATAAACCAAGTGTATCACTCAAAGCTAAACATTAACAATTATTCATGTTATTAAACAAACATTTTTTTAAAATAATTTAATAAACCAACCGAATTTAACATTTTCATTTTCCTCAATTTGTTTGTGTTGAAATCTGGCACCAATCCAAAATCCAAATTAAGAACTGGTGAGCGCTGGGTCCCCTAAAAATGTGGGGCCCATAGGCCAGTGCCTACTTGACCTAATGGATAATCTGGCACTCTTTCTCTATATAAGAACAGACAACGCATATTGGTGGATTGTCATTGTGAGTAAAAATTATGTAAATACCACATTTCTGTTAAATGGGACAAAATATATCAAATGTCGTTTTTACATTTATTTTGTGAACTTAAGCTGTGAACTTTGGATCACCAGAAAGTGTATGTTTGTGCAAAGGCCAGCTCTCTTGAAAGCAAGAATTTCCAGGCACATTGCATTCACTTTGATCGAGGTATTAAAAAGGCTAATCACTCATTCGTGTTTAATTTCAAAACAAAGGCATGGTTTCCAAATTATACAAAAATACACTAAATGTGAGCCTTATATTAGGGTTTCACCCCAAATCATGGGATTATATTTTTTTGTGATTTTCTTACATTTATTTTGAAATTTCATATTACATCATAATAAATTCTCCAGAGCCTTGAAGTAAAACCAAGCACTGTACCCGCCCCCCAACCACCCACCGCCTAACCTGTCCAGCCCTGTTCATGCCGCCCTCGCATACAGTAAGAAAACAAAATGGTCACTGATCCCCTTAATCATATCATGATTGAAATCCTTCAAACATCTAACACCCCAACTGCCAGGCCTGCTATCCTGCCCATAACTTCCTTAGAAGGGGGTCGGCCTGCTTCACCAATCCCTTTTCCCAATCATGGCGATCCTCTTTGAGAACTTACCCTATTGGTCCCCCTGCTCTATACTTACACAATAACCGTGACCACTGTCCCTCCCTTGAAGAGTGAACAGTGTGTAGTTGAACTGTGAAATGTTTCATCAGATATAACTCCCTGGCCTTAGACAACCATTCCCTCTCTGATGGCAAATGTTTCCTTTTCCATCTAGTGACTAAGCACGCCCTCGCAGCCAGAAGTAAAAATGTTGCCAAATGCTAGAGCGGGCTCTAGGATCCCTCATCGTCTTCCAACCCAAAGAGCACCTGTACCGTATCCAATTGCAGCTCAAATCCTTCTACCACCTTAATCTAACCCAGCACTTCTTTCCGGAAGGCCTGTACCTTACTACAGGACTACCACATATGCCAGTAAGAGACTCTGTGCCCAAATCCCCGCCAACACATGGGATCTACAGCTGGGAACATTCTTGACAACATCACAGGATCGTACTGCCTTCTACGCAGTAACTTTAACCCATGCATCTTGTACTGGCAAGTTATCGGCGGCTTAAATGCTCCTTTACACTTTGACCCCCACATATCTGTATCAACCCTCCTTGCCAAGTCTAACTCCCATTTGTGGCTAGTGTGGTCAGTGCTGCCACCCTTAACCGTCAATAACGAATCATAAAGAGCGAAATCAAATCCCTATTCCACCAGCACCTGTCAAGAACTGTCTCTATCGGTGTTAACTCCCATTGTATTTTATCTCTCAACATTTCAGCCATCAACACTCCTTTAAGTTGCAGATATAAAAACACAGAGAACTTGCCTCTACCCAATGCGCCTTGCAGCTCTTGTATGGAGATGTACCTACCCTTAACCCAGAGTTGCCACACCCGTTCCAGGTCAGCCTCATTCCAAGCTGGAAACCTTAATTGATCAGGGAGCTCGTCCCTCACTGGGGGGTTCAAAGATGACTCAATGGAGACGGCCATGGTGTAACCCCTTGCATTCCTGGATGCTGTCTCCATATTTCTCACAACTTCCCCAGAATTCCATGCTCCCTAATCCTTCTGGAGAGTTTACCCCTGGGCACCCACAACCATTCTCCCACTGCGACCGGTTGTAACTGAAAGTTTTCCAGGTATACCCATTGCTTTTGTACATTCCCATGCAAGTGGGGAACCAAGGCCCTCAACTGTGCTGCCCGATAGTAGGTGCCACGTCTGTACAGCCAACACCCTTCTATTTATTTTGGCATGATAAGCGTTCCATGCACCACCCTTTGCTTCTTACCCTGTCATAGAAACCGCAACATTTAGCCTTCACTTTCCTCAACATCTCCTCAAGCACCTTTGTCAGCAGCATTTAAAACAAGTAAAGAACCCTGGGAAGAACATTCATCTTCAAAGCATTCAGTAGTCCCATCCAGGAAAGGGTCAGTTTCCCCCACCAATCAATTTCCCCATATACTGTCTCCAATAAAAGGGGGGATATTCACTTCAAATAGCTCAAGTGTTCTAGTCACGTTCAACCCCAAATAAGTGAGAGTCCCCAAGCAAATCTCCAGTCCCAAATGCTGCAAAGCATCCACACCTCTCCCCTCATTATCACCAAATGGAAAACGAGCTGACGTGTAACTTTATATTCAGCCGATGCCCCATATTCCTTAGTTATGTCAAACACCGCCGAGACTGAAACTTCTGGGTCTCGCAGTTGGAGGAGCATGTCATCCTTATACAATCCTATTTTGAATTTTTTATCACCTATACACAATTCCCTCACCTGGGGAGTATTCCTGATCTTTTCCGCAAATGGTTCCATTGTGAGAACAAAGAGCATTGGGGACAATGATACCCCTGTCTCGTTCCCCCATGTATGGAGAACCATCTCAAGCATTTCCCATTCATTGCCACTCTCTGCGTCAGGTTCAAATATATGGAACCAATCGCCCGCAATAATCAAGACTCAAACCTGAATTTTGTCAGAACAGCGAACACAAAGTCCCATCCCACCCTGTCGAACGCTTTCTCTTTTGTCCAGGGCTAGAAACACTGGGTTCCTTCCTTGACCTTTACGCAAATCCATGAGATTCAGGGTCTTAAGCATTGTATCTGCCACCTGCCAGCTGGGAATTAACCCTATCTGGTCCATGTGTGCCATTTTAGGCAAGACCCATTCATCTCTGGATGCTGTCGACCTTGCAAATAGTTTGGAATCCATATGGAGCAATGAGATTGGTCTATATAATATGCAATTAAGGCTTGTTCAAATGAGGGGGGCTCCCCATATCCAAAATGAAATTGAACAATTTTGTAAGAAACAGGGTAATCAAGGCCATGAACTTCTTATAAAAACCAACAGTGAATCTGTCCTCACCAAGCTCCTTCCCAGCAGGCATTCACGATATAGCCTTCAAAATGTCATCCTGATTAAAAGGATCATCTAAGGTTTGCATCTCCTCTGAGCTCAGCCCCAGCAGCCCTATAGTTTTCAGATACATATCAATACTTCCCCCTACCAGGTTGGACTCCATCCCATAAAGGTTCTCATAAAAGCATGCAAAGCCCTGAGATATCTCCCTTGGGTCCGTGTGCAATCCGCCCTCCAAAAGTTCAAACCCAACCACCCACCTTTCACCCTCTATGACCTGAGTCTCACTGCCAACATTGAATCAGCCTTATCACCTTTTTTGTAAAATGTTTGATTCAGAAACTTCAGGTTCTGCACAACCTTACTAAGTCCTAATTCCTTAAGGTCTACCATCTTCCCCTTGACCTTCAGGAGGAAGTTATCATCTGCTACCTTTACGCTCTGTGTCTTTTTTTCCAAGGCACCTGTTTCCTTACTCAGCTTGTCACCAACTAACCTCTGTTCCCTCTTCTTCCTAGCCCCTTCCCTTATCAACACGCCTCCAAGTCGCCTTTGCAGCATCCCACACCATGCATACCTCAACCTCTCCATCATAATTGATCTCAAAGTAGTCCTTAATTAAACTTTGCATCTCCTCTGCAAACATCCCATCCCTCCAATGTGACTCATTGCACCCCCATTGAGTTTCCCGGTGGGACAAACCACCCTGAGCTACCTCAGCTACCACCATGTCATGGTCCGCACATCCAATTGGGACCACTTCACATGACTCCACCCTGCTCAACATTTCTCTATGAACACACATGTAATCAATTCGGGTGTATGTGGGAAAAAGGTGTTGCCCACCTACTTTCATTTCCAAATGTCTCATATCCCCCTTGACTCAAACAACCTCCTCAGAGTATTCCTATTCTGTGGTTGACCCCGAGGACCCACACCTTTTGTCACTTTTCTATCCAATCCAGGATCTGACCAGATATTAAAATCCCCACCTACCAACTAGGACCCCAGTGTTTCCTTCAACACCATAACCAGGGCCTCTGCACAGACGGTTGCCTGACTCTGATTTGGATTAGAAATAGTGACAACAGTCAAGTCACACCCGCCCACATTCCCTTTGACCAATGGCAGCCTCCCTTCCAACGCCTGAGGAATTGGGGGTTGGATAACCTCAGCCATTTGTAGAAAATAATTCCAAATCCCCCTTCTTCTCCATAGCCTAAGCCCAGTAGGATTCTCCAACTAACGAGCAGGGGATGCATATTACCCCCCTACTATTAATTTCGTGGAGGAATATGAAATAGATGGAAGATTGGGACCTTAGCTGTGGGAATGTCGGTGATGCACAGTGGGTGCGCAACTCCAGGCAATGGGCCACATCAGCCCCAGCGGCACCTGGACTCTGGACCTTCCAGGAACTGAGCAACCTCAGCCCCACTAGCTGTTGTTCCTCCACTCCTGGCACGGCTATACTGGGCCACCTTCACCCTTCAAACCCTTTGAAACCTGGGCCACAGCACCGCCCAGCCCGCCAGACACCTCCGCTTCAATTGGACCTCGACCTGAACCTCCACTGCACCACCCGGCCTGCAGCTTGTTCCAGTTTGATGGTTGTCTCTCAGGAAGGCAGTGCTTCTCACCAGCTGCCCCTTCCCGGCAGCACCGGAACCATCCTCGTCACCAGTGATATAATCTAGGACTCCTTCTCCATAAGACTAGGACCAGAAGGTATGTAGATTACATGTAGGTTTATTCTTTCAGTTATTAAGTAGAGAAAGCACTGGGACATCCATCTAGCCCAGCAGCTTAGGTCCAACTGCCACCAGTAGAACCCTGCCCACCAAACATACATCAACATACCACCAGAGTCCCAGTGACATCACCACACCAACACTCCACCTAGAATGTTAGTGACATAACCACTATCACAACACTCATAGGCATAATCAATCACAGCACAGACTATGACATATGTCCCTCTCTTCAACCAACACCTCACTCACAGCCATAATCACTCACAGCACAGATTATGACAGTCGGCTTACATTTGCCTTCATTTGTAGTATGATGGAACACACTCCCTTTCGAAGGCGGCTTCTAGTCAGGGTCCCTTCTCATAGCAGCACCAAACCACCATGGCAACCTATGATTTTAGGGTACAATGATCAGAACAGGAAAAAGGCGTTTTCAGTCTCTGATTACTGTCTCCATGATCCCTGTGCCTGAAGCTTCTGCTACAATTGTTTTTATCTTCAGTTGCCATATTTGTCTCTGAATATCCCATCAAGGAATTCTTCCAATGTGTTTGCTCTCTGACCTGCCTGTGCTTAGCTCAGCCTCGACTTGTATCCCCTCATTGCCTGTGCTCAGCTGCTCTCACCAAGAGATTTCCAAACACTTCAAGAAGTTTTCCTTCCTAAAGGGTTTCTTCTTCAGGAGCTGCCTGTGACTGTACCCCTGAATACTTGGCAAGGGAGCATCAGGATGAGAAAGACCATTTCTCGACTCTTTCAAAAAGGCCAGGCATACAATGATAAGGCCTGCCGCTGACACCTCCCTAAGGCCCTTATAAGCACCTCCCCATGAACATACATCAAAGAGTCCCCACTTACAACTGGGGAAGTGCCCATGTGCCCTTATGAACATTGCCCCTTGTGCTCCGAGAGTCACCTCTTATAGTGCACATGCCCCCTGTAACAAAGGTTATGTTATGTTTGAAATATTTATACTGTACCAAATCAACACTGTAGTGGTCTCAGAGCATAGAGGTGTGTCTGGAAATTGGAATATTTTGCCTCCGCCTTGAGTAGCCAGATGGTAGTCTGGAGTGGAAAGGAAAGGGGAAGTGGTAAAGCAGTGAGGAAAGAGAGTACAAATAAAGCAAAAAAGCGGTTCGAATGGAGGTGGGGATAGATTGGGTACATGTTGATCCAGCCATATTAGATCTGAGATTAGGATGGACAGTTTCTTAGAGCTAAATAGTGCTTACTCTAAAAGTGGTGTGTCGCTGCATGATGGACTCGAGGTGGGTTCAAGCACATACTTTAAGAATGTTGGCTTTTGTTGGCCAATAATTCTGTGTCTGCCTCGCCTGTTGGCCAAGAGAGTTCAAGTCAAGAACAGACTGTGTGACAAGTGAATGAGGACAGAGAAAAACAGACTATGTGGAGAGGTATGGGACAAATGTCTGTCCTTCTTTAAGCAGATGAAGCATGAAACGCATTAGTGTGAAATGTCTTTGTGATGTGAGTATGTCTTTGGCTCAGGAATTATCAGGTTTTAAGGCGTTCTACAATTCATGGGAGTCATTTTTAATATGGGTTTGTTGAAACAATGCACAAGGGAATGGGAGAGCAAATGCCCATCTATATTACTTGCAACCTAGGCCCTGAACTGCCTGTTGAAAAGATCAGAAATCTAGGGGGACTACAGCCGCTCTTAAATTAAATCCCAGGCAATCATGTGAAGACCCTCTGTGAGCGCATGTTCCCTTGCAACAGCCTCCATTAATGCGATTATAACTGCAGCCCACATGCCCCCATGAACACTTTCCACTGTTGCTATCTGACAGTCTCTTTATGTATTGTGACAAAGTCATTAAACTGAACTTGTAAAAAGGGGATTGGGGACCCATCTCAGCCAGGGTAGAGAGCCATTCATACAACAGAGGAGGAAGGTGGCAATTGGGAGAGCACCAGTTCCTTTCCCCTCCATATGTGCTGACATGTATCTAAACAGTTTTCCTTTTTTCTGTTTCCACATTTACACTCCACCTATAATATATCATGGTAAGACAATTCTACATTTATTTCTATTATTTTAGCATTCCCAAATATTGTATACTACAAGTACATATATCAACATTGATATTATTCAATAGTACTTATTTACCCTTTGCGGTTTCCACTGCACTACCGTATCCATAATATACAAAGCTCACCGATACACTGTCTTGCTATCTCTAGCTACAGTCTCTCCTTCCTATCTACTATTTACTATTGGATACCACAAGTACATATATCACCATGTATATCATTAAGTAGCATTTGTATCCAAGCATTTGTTTCTACACTACCTGCACTGACATACTGTCTAGCTACAGTCCCCCCTTTCTATCTACTATATATGTTTGGCAGATGTAACACTTAAGCATAATGTTTTTAAACAGTCTAGATGTAAAGTTATCACTCTAATTTCCAGATCTTAGATATTGCTTTATTTTATTCCTGATAACGGCATGATTGTACCCAGATGTCTAGAGAATACAACCTATTTGGTTAGGATTCTTCAGTATCACAGCAAAACAGAAGTTTGAACTTGCAATGCATACACTCATATTGTCCCATACCAATATGGCCGTCACAAACAGGTGTCTTGGTTTCCAAGACGACCAGAGGTTTACTTGTACAGTAACGCGGTGCTGACACCCACAGATTCTTCACTGTGGTGATTCTGCTTACTGAAAGTAAGAAGACTTGATGTTGAGACCCCTTTATACTAGCAGTAGGAGTCACAGATACAGTATATAGATACATCCGTGTTAAATAACACACAATGTACACAGAAGCAGTACGCGACGCGGGTTGCAGGCGACCGTAGTGAGATGCAGGAATTCCGTAACGTCAGTAATTTCGGGTGAGAGTAATTCTTACTTCCAATAGACACTTGAATACATAAGTATATATGTCTCATACATGATGTTTTATTACACAGTAACGCGTGACAACACTGATAACGTAGCTGCACACATAATCTCCCTGGACGACAGAGAAGCTTACATAGGTAAGAGGTAAATCATGATGCCAACGGCATTACCTACCAACAATGCGTTAATATGACTGTTTTACAGATTCATGCCACATAGACAAAGGGAGCAGGTCAGTGGACAAATGTTAAACTTACTAATGTAAAGCGTATTGGAGGCAACGTTATGCTGGATACTTACCACAGGTTGGAAATCCAATAGCGTTCAACTCTACTTTTCTTTACTTTTTCAGTGCAACCTTTTTCACTCAACAATACATATGTATGACCTTATTATGCAACATTTTTTTCAACATGGGTCACATATATAACGGACGTGAACATTATAATGTGTTTGTTCAATATTTTATTGATTTATTTTACATTTTTAAAGGGCTCACACAGCCCGCGGTCATCAAGGCGCTGTTACAGAAATTTTAGTTGGGTATTTATTTCTATTTTTTTTGTATCTTAGTTGCGTATTTATAACGCGCTTAAACACCCAGAGGTTTCTAAGCGTGGACCCGGGGATCAAACCTGTGTTGCTTCGTGTTGCCTTGCTACCAAGGCGCGCACATTGCCGCTGAGCAATCCTACCGGTTCAAACAATATGGTTTGTAAAATGACAATATGACTGGTTTTTGTGGAATCCATATGGTAATCTGATTTGTGAACTATGAAATAATGTGCTGAACATTATGACATATGGACTGCCATAACCTTTGGGATTTACTTGTAATTGTGTATTTTGATTCTTTTTTGATACTTTGCTTTGTGCACGCTCTTATAATGAATTAGGATTGAATGACAAGTATATAACAGACCCTGATGAAGGACAACAATGTCCGAAATGCATTGGCCCTTTCTATGCATCGGCATGATTTATGAAAATGACTACTTACTTAGGAATCGAATTGATGAATACATTATAATTTGGTGTGAAGATACACAAACCTATGCCATAGTTTTCAAGAAAAGAAAAAGCCAATAATTTGGCTATTGGGAGTGCAGCCCACACCACTGGCTTGATAGCCAAGGTCCTTTTCTATGTATCTCAACAGAACCACTGTGGATCACCCCATACCTCCTGAACACAATGCTGGCCGTGTTCTTTCCCTCCAGCCAACAAGAACATACAGTCAAGATCTGGGCAGACCGTCTACACGACAACAGCCTCCAAGCAGACTACTCCAGTCATCAGATCACTCCCACCACTAAGCAAAGTAGCAGAGAGTCCATGGAGCTCCAAGGATGGCTACACACTGCCTGATACCACCAGCATACGCCGTGCTTCAGCAGCAATGATGGGACTCCCAAGATAGACTACTAAGAACTTGCCATGCAGCGGCTTCTTGATACTACCACATACAGTCCTATTCTTACTATGGACGTGGCCCCATAACACAGACTGGAACATTTTCCAATGTGTTCCACCATTTTCCAGGCACCGTGGATGTGTGAGGCAAAAAGGGATGGGCTTAGCCGCTATTTATGTATTCTGGCAACTGTAATACTTCCAAGATAGGGATGACAGGGTGAGATTTTCAAGGTGAAGAAGATCCAGGACAAGGTAAGGGGGATAATAAGAAGGGGGAGAGGAAACATGAGGGTGGGGGGTTGTTCTGGTGAGGTCAGATTAGGAGCAGGTGGCAGACCAAGGGACCAGAAGGAGAAAGTATGGTGGACTGGAGTGAAGAGGAGATTTGCAGAGAAGGTCATGTATTGGTTAGTAAGAGCAGGTTGTAGTCAGATGAGCTAGTTTGAGTATTAGAGGAAGAGTAGAGGGTGATTGGAAGAGGACTAAGGGAGTGAAAGGATAGTGAATGAGTAGAAAGTGGGATGGGGTAGTAGTGGGTTGAAGAGGGGAGTGTAGAGGTCGCGTGGATAGAGGAGAGAACTAGTGCAGTCCGGAAGTGAGAGCAGCAGGGAAGGGGAAGGGAGCCCCAGTTTCTGTCCACGCCCTAAACCCTTGCATGTGTCAGAACACTAGAACTGTGGATCAGCCCATACCTCTTGAATTCAATGCTGGCCAGTTTCTTTCTTTTCCTTTCAGGTAATAGCATACAGCAAAGCTTTGGCTGGCAGGTCACAAAAAAACAGCCACCATAGCCTCCAAACCACCTACTGCATTCCTCAGATCACTCTGTTCAGTCGGAAGAGAGCGAGCCCCTAAGCAAAGCAGCAAAGAACCCATGCAGCCTCAAGGAACCGTATGAACAGCACGCTTATTGCAGCGCAAAGCAGCAACAACAGCAGAAATAGGGACTGAAGCATAAGGGCATGAATGGAAGGCACACGCACCCGTAGAACGCACCAATGGGGTGTGTAGTTACATCCTAGGAAGTCCTAGAGGGAGGCTACGTAGATAAGGCGATTGCCTTTTGGCCCTCACTGACAGTGAAGACTGAACTTAGATAGTATGGGTTAGCAAGCACTATATACTAACCTAAGGAATATGGGATCCTGGGTTAGGAAGGTTCTTGTTTCTTATAGACAAGAGAGCGAGGGACAGCCATTAGGACCCTTCCAAAACAATCTTAATAGAAACCCTTGAACTGTCTTTGGACGTTGGTGTATTTTTAAGGCCATCTGTGACAGTAAGTATCCTGTCCACATGTGCCACTGCAACAATATGAGATCTCCTGCAAGCCGTCGGAACACATTGCTACATGTCCCTACGACCTCCTCTCCACCATAAATGTTGCATACAGAAAAATAAAGAATGAAATTCTGGTCTTGTGCAAGGCTTCATGGCCTGATCGCCCTGAGCCAACATGCCAACATACATCTCCACCCTTGTGTGTTTCTTTGAGTGTAAACTGCTTCAGACAAAACTTCCTCTCATCCACTGAGACAGCAACCATTGCCAAGAGTCTAAGAGGCCATGGCAAACACTGCATCATAGGAACGGCAACTAACATGACATAATATAGCATGTGGGAAAAACATATGTGGTAATTCTGTATGGAGAAATTCTGTATATAATACATCATTTGGTAAATCCTTGTGATTACAGTCTCCGTATAAACATGAAAAACACATTCTTTCCATACAAATCAACTGTTTGCCCCAAATCTGTCCTAAATGATAAAAGGTGTTGACAGATATCATAGTAGCTTCAGGCATTGATGGGGCACCGGTCGGGGCCATAATAAGTGAGATTTGAGGGACATGCCTGAAAACTTACATTTTGGGCAATTTTTGCCCATGTCTTAAAGGCCTTCTGATAAATTCCATATCTGTTTGGCACTCTTCATGAGACATCAATGAATGGCAATGGTGTAACTGTGCACAATTTTTTTACTGCCTTTTTCCTTCTTTTCTCCTGGAGGAAAACCTGTAGCATATGGATTAATCCCATAGCACATGCCTGCGTACATATTATTATCTCAGAAATAAAGACAGTCTTAACCCATACGTCTAAATGGGGGCCCACAAACTGTTGCACAGTTTAATTCTCATCAGCTGCCTGGAAAAGTGCTGGCCTGTGTCACATAAACTATGGCAGTGCCAATTTCTTGGTCTGGATCAATAAGAGCAGGTGAAACATTTGCCTCATACTACATAACATTTGTGTTTCACTGCTCCTATTTTGCAACGATTTCCGCTTGCTGGAGTTACTTGATATTACCCCATTGCCCCACCACTGGCCCTCAGGCGGTAGAAAGATTGCAATGCAGGTGTTGCCCGACTCAGAGCTTGCAGTGGCCTTTCCCTTCTCTCAATATATCTTTCTCTTCATTTCTTTCAGTCTTGAGGAAAGAAAGGCATATTAAAGAGGGAGAGAAGAATAGAAGTAAAGAAAGGAAGTAGCAGAGAAAAAGGGATATGGAGACTACGTCAGATGGAACGAAAGGGAGGAAAAAGCAAAAATGATGCGAAAACAGGAAGACACCTGATTATGGAAAGAAAGCAAAGGTCGGCACTATTTTGTGGGCCTGGATTAAGGCTGTGGTGCAGGCAACATGCACACATTCACAAAATGACACTGTTTGGACAATGATAAAACATTCAAAATCTCAAATTACGTATCTATACACATGAGCATATTAAGTACCAAACCATTGAAAAACGATATGGTAGATGTCACCCTTACCTGTGCATGGTATGCAATCCACGCCAAGGTGCTCTTCCTTTTAATAAAATGCCTGGCAGGTAGACTCCTCCCAGCTCACTTTTGGACTGTCTCTACCCATTTGAAGCAATGTGCTTGCTTCCTAATTAGATGTGTAGCAGTAACTCTTTCTGGATGATCGTAGTGGAAACACACACATAAGCTCCTATAAAGATACAGGGATGTGTGTCCTGTATTAATTATCAAACCAGTGGCTTCGGGCTGTGCATTATCTGGGAACATGGGTCCTTAATATTCAAACATGTATTCCGCCCAACAAAAAAAAAAGATATTAGCAATTAATTAAAAAAAAAAACGAAAATTCTCTCCATCTCAACATTAAAATGATATTATAATTGAGGCCAGCTGCTCCCATCGCCCAAGGTGTTTTCTAGATTGCATGATTTTTAAACTGTGTGCCAGTTATTTCAATGTTCTCCTCAGGAGTTAACAGGTATCCAATCGGGAGCTTCTACTTACATGACATTGCATTTCTCAGGCATTGTTTACTGCTTGCACCTGATTCAGGGACTGGTATAATTACTGCATACCACACTCCACAGAAGGCCAGAATTATGAATGACAATACTTCAGAACTTACTGCCAATGTTTATCTCCATCTAAGAGATGGAGGTAAACATTGTAAAGACTTGGGGCCTCATCACGAGTCTGGCGGTAACCCTTAAATGCGGCGGTAGCGCTATTACCGCCGCATTTCAGGGTCCGCCATATCATGGCTTTGGGGAAATCAGCGGCAAAATTGCCAATTTTCGGCACGATTACCGAATGGGCCCAATGGGGAATGGGCAATAACCCTTCCGCCAAACCAGTGATCCAGCGCTAATAGCGCCGGGGGGTTTGGCAGTAGGGCTAATAGCACCGGCGTTATCGCCCATCTAGTGATGGGGCCCTTGATGTCTTCAATATGTACCTGTGCTGAAGTCCAAGTTCTTGTCTATAATGTAACAACAGACAGATTGGTATGGAGACAACAAAAGACAGCGAAAAGATTGACATCATATAACCTTTCCTACTTCCAATACAATGAACAAGAAACGCAGAATTCTTGACCCTTTTGTGTACTCAGAAATGTGTACTGTATGAGTATGACTCATCCTCAAAATGAGGGTGGAAAAGGAAGAGCAACACTGCATGTGGATTTCAGAAATACTGTGTGCAAACTTTCTGGAAATCCGTAGCCATAACTTGAAATATTGTGGATTTTGTAAACATGAGATTGGTTTACAGTAATGACACATGTGGTAAGGTTAATGACCACCTGCAGGATTTCAATTTTGAAATCAGCCAGACCTCCAGAGTTGAAGATCCCAACGTTCTTAAAGTGATACAATGAAATATTTGACTGGTGTTACTGAATGATCCCCATCATAGAATTCAATCCAAGCCTTCATCTGGCTAAGGCTGAGTCTGCCTCTTGAGACTTAATACTGTGCGTGCTAACTCTAGACGTAGGTCACATTTAGATAGAAAAACCTGTTGTTTCTCCAGTATGCTGCTCCTAGAATGATGTCCCTTGATGGGCTAAAGAAGAGCTCCTTGATACCACTTATGAGGGCAGGTGGCCTCAGCCACACACAGGGTGTCCTTCTTTGGGCTGAATGTACTGCCTACCCATCTTTTCTTATTTATGTATTTGCTGCCTACATTTGGAAAGAATGGCCTATCAGTAGGGGGGTGAAATGCCACCTTAGATAACTCGCCTTTTCTATTGATACTTGGTGTACAGAGTGGACTGGTGGCAGCAAGATCTACATCATGGATATTATATATGTCCTTTGCAGGCACTTCTACTGTAACCTTTGAGGTCACGTCTCTTCCTATTTCTTTTGTACCCTCATGGACTTTTGTGCAGCTGTCTTGTTCTCCTATTGCCAGAGATTTTGGGCCTGATTCGCAGAAGCGTTTTATAATGTGGCGATATGCCCGGATGTGGCAGACAGACCCTGCAGGTAACGGCCCGTCTATAATGAGGATGGCAGGGTAGTTGAGTGGATTATCGCCATTACCACCCGTGTAGTTCCCTCCTTGGGTGCTAATGGTGTCTTTAAAAAAGAACTTACCTTCCTTGCACGGCCCGCTGTCATCAACAGGAAAACGACCTAAACTGGCTGCTGCACTGCACGGCACAGGGCTGTGTGTAAGAAAGGTACGTGTATTTGTTTTTTTTTTTTCTCTAAAAGACTTCATTAGCCCCCTGTAAGAAACTGCATGGCTGCAAAGTGGTGAAGGGGGAGCGGAAAGGGAAGGGGTACTGGCCACGCAGGCTACTCAGAACGCAGATTTGTACCAGAGAATAGAGCCCGAGTTCCGAGCATCCTGATTGGACAGCACCCCCTCCCAGGGTGCTAATGGTGCAATCCCATTGGAAAACGCTGTGTCAGTCAGGTTCTTTGTCTTTACGCTTATATATGTACTGTTTTGATGTTCTGCGTGTGTTTATTAGATATGACCAAAAATGGCACGAGACACGCCTCTATGTCTGCATGTATTATAGTTTTGATGTTTTCGTGTTTATTGAGAAGATATAGTTTGATTAGACTTTTTCTCTGTAAATATTCACCTGTTTTTGTGTATAATTGTTTCTACACACGGTCTCCTGTCTTGGAATGAATGATGCTATATGAAGCGTATGAATGGATCCAAAAGAAAAACTGCTGGAAATAACATGCAGGGATTGATTAGGATGAAGTCAATCCATTAGCTTTCTTTTCAGTGGAAGGGGTTGTTTCTTTCTGAAATGTCTCCAAGTCATGTACACAATGTATCCTCCAGAGGAGACACTTTTGCTTAGGCTGGTCTCCATGTCTAGTCGGACGCATTGAGTTGTCTCTTGCATTTTTTTAAAATCAAGAACTTGAACAAAGGTGTGAAATGTTTTGCGATGTAAACATTTTTAACACAAAGGTTGAGGACGATGATGTGTCTTAATGTTACTGCACAGTCTTATGTTTTCATCTTTTGTATTTGTGATTATTTTAATATTTATCTTAAACTTAAAACAATGTGTAGCTGAACAACGTAATGTATTTGAAATTTAGATGTGTGTGTCAGCTATTAAAATGCTCCCATAATCAATTAAATATGGATGGAAGATTCGGTCCACATTAAAATTTATGGGCTCCATTTTAGGGGGGGCAAGAAGAGTGTTTGCCCCCACCCCAACTTTCATGGCACAACATTTTGTCCCCCTCATTTGGTGGCGGCCCCTTTCCTTTAGATGTCACGCCGCCCCCTCCCAACATTTTCAACAAAGTTACTCCACTGTTTTCATTACCTACATATATAATTAAGGATCCTGAACTCAGGAACAGTGTCTTTTGTGAGCACATTTCAATGACAACAACGTTTTCCAAGATGAGCTCTCCAGCAAGGTTTCATTAACGAAGGCCAGCACACTAAACTGTTCTGCTGTTGGCAACATGTGCATTGCCACATGAGATATAGGCACAGAGCCCAGCAGAATACAGTTTCGTTAAACATCCATTAATAAGATTACATCACTGGAATGATGTTACAATGTGACATTTTGGCACATGCTGTAGCTTTTTTTTGCATTCTAAGTATCTGTACACGCAGTTAATGCACACATGCTGTGCTCTGTGAATGCAAACATTATCATTTGATCTAGGTTTTAGCATCCCAAGTTGCATACCTTCACTTCCAGGGCTAAAGAGCAGACTGGCGAGACAGGTTTACCCACAGTGTGTAATCAGGAAGGCTTTGCAATGTCCATGGCATTGTGCCAAGCCATGTGTTTGTTAATCCTCTAACTTCACTGGCTCACAAACATTGTGAATATCGCTAGATATGAACCAAGCGTGTTATAATGAAGTCTTCGGGGCAGACATTATGGTATTTTCTAGGAAAAACAATAAGAGCGAACAAAGACATTTACTGCTGCATCTAAGGACTGGCCCTATCACGAGTTGGGCACTAAATGGGGTGTTTTTCCTCCAGCTTTTTTCAGGGGGTGCCTCATCACGAGTTGAACTGTGGGTCTCATCACGAGTTGGACGATATCCCGACTGGTATACCGGCCAACTTTTTGCTTTACTACCCACCCGTCCGGTGGTATTGCTTCCGGATCACGGGTTGGGCTCTAGAGCAGAATTGATGCATTCAAATGCTTATAGTTCTCGGAGATGAGTCCAACTAATGATCCGGACCACTGCAATGCACTTGGCTTTGGATCTTTATACAATGATTTCTCATATTTAACAATTGATTTCACTTATCCCGCTCAGAACCGGTGGACCCATTAAATAACATCAGATGAGGAAACATTTGTCATCTCTAATAAGCCTTTAATGGAGTTTTCAAAATCGTAATGCCTCCTCGACCAACACAAACAGACCCCCCTCTATTATTCTGCTGTAAAATGAATTAAAGTGTCTATTTTACAGAATGCTACAGTTGTTGCATTAGTGCTAGAACCACTGCCAAAATGATCCTCTTTAAGCTATAGTAAGTGGTAGTTACTCTGAATCATCAAATAACAAAGTGGGGCAGTGTGGGAATTTATCTTAAACTTATACACAGATTTACAAATAAGGGCCTCCCACACCATTGATGTACATGGTAGACAGGAGGAGGATAAGAACTGTGTTGACGCATTGTCGATAAGACATGGGTAAACCAGGAAATGCTATATTTAGTTTATTTATTAAGTTACATGGTGGTTGATTCACTTCAGTTTACCTCATCATGGCTTTCAGACTCTATCAGTAACCTTCTAACGGTCCTTCACTCAAGTTCAATAAATGTCTTATTATTTACTCTTGGCTGTGTTAAGAGGCTCTTGGAAACTTAGGAACATTCACAGACGGGCTCCAAGTCTTTCATCAACCTCTAATTTGTATCAGCAAAGGTATTCTCAGAGGCTTGACCAGACTCTTGGCTTCCTCAGGCAAGCATTTCTTCAGACATATCCCCAGCTTTCCGGACTTTGTCAGACAAGGATTCCACATAAACTTCTGAAGCCTTTAGGATTTGTTGGACAAGTCCTTCTTCTGACCCACCACACACCCCTCTGGGGACATAGAAGAATGTTTCAGAAGCCTGGCTTCCTTTAACGGTTTGGCTCATCAAAATGCTGAGATTTCCTCCTGCAGAATGGATGTACTTTTCAGTCATTGCCAGATCATTTGTAAGGCCTGCTTTAGGCATAGCCATCTCCCTCTGCCACTGTGTGAAGGTGGAAGCCCTGGTGGTTATCTCCCTCACCAGGAGTGAAGAAAGAAGATGTAGTGCCCATCTGTGGGGCTCCATTGCGCCTTTGACACAAGCGTTCTGGAGTCATGAACTAGGAAACCCAGCTCAGTCACGGGCCACTGCTGTCTCCGCAGTGAAGAGAGGAATGAGAGCCCTGCATGGTTCTGGCACGCATGTGATTCATGGTCTATTCATTTAAAAAAAAGGCTGCTGCCTGCTTTACACATCACTCTTTTAGCAAAGGGGGAGCCACATAAGGAAAGAAATCCGCTCACTTTGTCCAGGGACCAATCTAAGCCACACAGTGTTTACCGTGAGATGCCGCCCATATGTAAAACAATAAAACAAAATGGGGGGAGTCTAAGATTCTGGCCACTTCCTGATGGTGGTCATGTTGGAGGTGGGAAAATAGAGAAGAGCTTCCTACCCAGTGCCTGTCAGGCCTGCCAGAGCTCTAAGCTCTTTTTACCCAGGTTCTGTGACAAATCACAGGAATCCATCACTTCTCCCCAAGGGGTAGTCTTTCCCTGTGACACTAGGGAGGTGATCGCGCTCTGCAATACCATCCCTAGGGGTAGAGGTATAGCAGACCTCACCGGGAGAGACTCCTCCTATGGAGACAAGACTCCCATTACCGATACCAATGCTACACTTTGTACACTGGGACCCCCAACCGGCCCATAGAGCTGGGGTTTGCCCAATAGCACTTTAAGACAAGATAGCAGCACCCGTGAGATGGATGGGGGTGCAGATTAATACTCCAACACCAAATCAATAATGAGAACTCAACAGTTTGGGAAAAGGATTCCGTTTAATGACAAGTCCATAAAAAGGGGAGTCTCATGAATATCAGCGGATGCGTGATTTTCTCTCTCGCTTCACAACTCCAACAAAGTTCATAAAAAACATAACATTTATACTGAAAACTCGTCATCATTGATGTTTAATGCTTAAAAGTTGGCATGTAATTCTATTGGTTCTATAAAGGTAACTTTAATATAGGTACTATATCTGTACATGGTAACAGAGTAAGGGGATTGGATAAACACTGTCAGGTGGAGCATCTAAACTCTTCCTTCAAAATGGCTACTGTAGACATCACTAAAAGTATGACATTCCATTGGTTCTACTAACTATAAGACCCTATATTACGTGGTCCATTATGATTGGGTTGGCACCAACCCCACTCATACTTTTCCATTTTGCTTATCAGAACGCAGAATGGTCGGCCAGGTGCAGGGGGCCCCCTAGCTCACCCGGCCTTCCTCCAATTATTGTTACAATCAATCATCACTTTAGTGGCCATGTGTCAATTATTTCACTGTGGTTGGCCTGGAAAGGTTCTGATGTCTTCACCTGGCCCACTGCCATTCGTAGGTGTGAAAGTCTCACTTCTTCTCGCTCGGCTGATCACGTGATTCAGACACCGTGAATTTGACTCTTCTTCATGTGATTCGTGTATTTGATTTTCGTTTTACCCACCACCCGCCTTCAGTTTCTTATCTTGACCTTTCTGAATCAGGATATTCTGTTCTTTGCTTCAAATAATTGTAGCTACTGTTCATCTATTTTAACTGATACTACCTTGGCTTTTCTGGCATGATTTGCCCCTGCTGAGTTTCGTTTCTGCCACTTATTCTCAATTTGCTAAATATGAAGCTCTCCTCCTGTGGCTTCTAGTAACCTTGGTTGATTCTGCTGTTTGTGCAAAGTGAAAGTATACTTGTATAACGTGCTTCTTTTGAGGTAGATATGTATAGGTGGTGCTTGCCGCAATCTGTCTTCTACTAAGCATAGCAAGCCACACGATTTTCTTAGCTTTCCTGTGGTTGCAAGCATATGTAGATGCGTAAACTTGTCGAATATCTTCATCAAGCTCATGGCATAAGCTTCTTACATTTGGCATCGACCTTTCACTTTAGGTTCACAATATCCCTTGTCCATGGTGTTTTGTCTCTTTACATCATTCTCTGGTCGTCATACCTTCTATATGTGAGTCAGTTCGGGTTCTTGTGATGTCACCATTCGACTTCCATTAAGACCTTTTTGGCTTCTTCAGGGACTGTACTTAAACGATCTTCATTGCGTTTCATTTGTTGATATGGTTTTCTCAATGGGTACCTTACTATCCATGGTTTCCTTGGTATTGGTATTTCAATAGGCGTTGTCCTGCTGATGGGTACTGGACAGAGCCCCACTGCGGCTCTTTTCTGGTTTATTTGCTCATCATACGTCACATATTTTGGCGTGAATGGTTCTGGTACTTTAAAATGGACGGTTGGAGTACAGCCTGTACTTGGGACCTCCTCTACACTCCCCCCTCTGGGCGATTCATCGACCACTTTCACCTCTTTCTTTGGATCCATCTTATTTTGTTCCTCTGTATTCACCTTCACTTCATCGCCTGGGTCCATTCTTTCTTCATCTTCTGGGTCTATACAAGATGGTCTGAATAAATGTCTCTTTGGGGTTGATATCTTTATGACTCCTTTTAAACTTCCTGCTGTTCTCACATGTTCGTCCTTGTTCCATGTCATCAGTTGATATTGTCCATTTGGGCTGCAATAAATCCATCTTCCCACATAATTTCTATGCTTACTGGGATATAGAAACGTTGTTCCTTCTGGTGCATGAATGCTGGCCTTCACAAAGTCTCTTATTTCTCCGTCAGTCAGGTCTTTGGGCTTCCATCGTGGCTCGACATCAATCATGATTTTCATCCCTATAACTTTTTTCGCAGTTTTCTGACACTGAGAGATTATTATCTTGATAACCCAAAATCCAAGCAATTTCATCACTAGCAGGGCTTCTAGGAACTTGAATGCATCTGCCATCCATTGTGGAACCCATGAAAATAGTGATCCAAACCAGCTGTCGTCGTCAACTTCGTCAGTGTCATCAATCATCTGATTCTGTAGTTTCGTCAGCATACCTATGACCTCTGTTAGAGTTCAGTTTTCTTCATCGTGAGATGGTATAAAATGTGCAACATGATTCTCCAATTTTTGCACAAACACCTCCATCCATAGCTGTGATCATGTCAAGTACATATCTGTTCTGGAGAGTCATCCGTCGGATTGCCCTTAACTCTTCTTTAATTGCGTTGAATCCTTTTATGGTTGTGTTGATTGTTTGCAGTAACTCCCATCTGGTTATCTGCAACCATTTAGTATTTGTTCCAACTTGAAATCTTGGCATGAAGATTGTCGTGAACACTGATGAGGTGAGGCTGAACAGCCTGTGTTCATACGGGATCGCATGAAAAGCTTCTTCTGATTTGGCAGAAAAGTAGTTCTCTCTCCATATTCGGTTCATCAGTTCCACAGATCTCTTCTTTCTCAGGTGAGCATCTGCTTTCGGGAAACTGTCAATGTTCAGATCACTTTTCGGGATCACCAAAGCCGGAACGTGGACATTCACTATTGTGCATATACCTCCCCAGTTTCTCGGCAGTCTGATGTATGCTTTGGATCCACATGCCCAATAAGGGTCCTTAATTACTGCAGTTCCATGCACCATTCCTGGAGCATCAAAGATTCGTCCACAGTTCAGATTCTCTCCCATCTTCCTTGTGCCATTATTCATGAAGCACAATTTTGAGCTTTCCAATGGTACTATCTGCAGGGGTCCTCCTCTATCTTCAACCCATGTCAGCAGCTTTGCAAGCCTTGGCCATAATGGCTTGCATGGCCTTCGTGCATTTTCAATTACTTCTTTGCAGGCTCCAATGACCATCCATGCTCTGCAAATCACTACTCCTTTCTCCCATTCGTCTGATGAAAGCACTGTTCCCCAAATCTGCATTTGGGCTCTGTTTTTCCAACTTTGAGCCTCTTCTGGAGTCTTTCCTTGGACATTTAGCGTCTTATTCGCTTCTCTTTTGATGTCTGCTCCTTTAACTCCAAGCTTCTCATATCTGATCACAATGTGTTTCGTCTTTCCATTGTTTCTTGTCTTTATGTCCTGGACATAATCATCTTCATTTGGATCAGTTGCTTCAGTTGCCCATTTCAGTGACGCATCACTTCCCATGAACTGGCCTGTGGTCTTGCAGATTGCAACGTGTGATAGACAGTGGGCCTCATTACGAGTTTGGAGGTAGCCATGCTTGCATGGCTACCTCCAAACTCGTGTCTGGGTCCCGAAAAAAGGGAATTACCAGGCCATTCCAACTTTTGCACGCCCGGTAATTCCCATTTTCGGGACCCAGACCCGGTACGTCCCCATTCCCATTTGAGCCCCCACAGGGCTCAATGGGAATGGGGAGGGTGCTAACAATGGACACGTTAATGACGGGTCCGTTGTTAGCTTCCTGGTCTGCTCACAGGTGCCGGTATGCACGTATGGCCAGACCAGACATGCATACTGCCACCCGCGAGCAAACTCGTAATGTGCCAGCCTGGTATAAACGGTACGGTACCTTACTGGCACCATTCATACCGCGGCTGCCAGGGTTGTAATGAGGCCCAGTGTGCTGTCTGGTCATCAATTTCTACAGCTACGAAGATATTTGACTTGCCCATGCTGTAAGGTAGGAGTGCACAAACAAAGCATTCCCCCTCTGAACTTTTTCTTCCAACTTCTTTCATGTGTTGGTACCAGATGTTGTTTCCCAAATGTTCTGTGCTGTCCAAGTAATCATTTAGTTCACTGTCGTCTCCTTGTATTCTTCTCTTGATTCTTAAGGTTTTCATGTAGTTCGCTATAACTACATCCTTGACTGCATCCGTATGGCTCCTTCTTGCTGGAGGATTCACAGGTATCCTGATTCATGGTGCAGGTCTCTTCATCTGCACCAATTGAGTAGGCAAAAGTCTGGCAATTATTTATTTTTCCTCTTGTATTTCCTTGGTTCTGGTTATGAATGACCATATTGATTCTGCTATCATCTGTACCTGTTTGATTTTCTCTGGGCTTACATTTGTCTCCATTAGTGCTGCATCATGGATGTCCTTCAATGTGGTTTCCGTTGGTGTCCTCTCCAACTCCTTTTGTCTCATTCCGCTGTTGGACTTCCTAGGTACTGGAATGACTATGTAAGGCAGTGGTCTTCAAACTTTTTTGGCCTGGGCCCCCCTGAGCAAAGTTTGGGCAGGCCCGACCCCCCAAAAGTGCCAGATGGACAGTATGTAGAAATTGCTATGAACCTTTGCGTGCCGTCACCGCACCCTATTCCCAGTACAGACCCTGGGCTCTCCCCACCCTTCTCCCACGACTATCCCAGTGCTGCCGCCCATCCTGCTCCCACCACAGTCCCAAAACACAAGCATACACACATCCATACACATTTAAATAAAAAATAAATCGCCATAAACATACCTTCAGTAGGGGCCTGCGTGTGGTTGCTAAAATGCCCCGCTCCAGGTTGCTCTGCCCGTATGTGCGAGGAGGCGCAGGAGCACCCCCTTGAACATACATACATGCAGTGCCCCAGCCAGCATTTCCAATGCAAGGCTGGCAAAGCAAAACTCCCCCAGCGTTGCATGGCTCAGTGATCATGTGCGGCTGGGGAACTGAACTGTCAAATGCAAACAGTGGGCCTCATTGCGAGGTGGGCGGTAAGGGATTACCGGCACCGGTAAGGGCACCGGTGCTGGTAATCCCTTACCGCCCTACTACGAGTTCCCTTTGCGGGTCCTTCCTTAACACCTGGTTTTTGCAGGCGTTAAGGACGGGACCCGCAAAGGGATACCGGGGTCAATAACGGTACGGCAATTTGCGGTACCGTTATTGCCGCCTTCCCCCTTCCCATTGAGCCCTATGGGGACTGAAATGGGAATGGGGAATGGCCCTGGTGAATGGGGAATTACCGGTCCCTCCGACCTCGGAATGGACCGGTAATTGCTCCATTCACCAGGCCGGAGTTGGAACCTCCAAACTCGTAATGAGGCCCAGTGTCTCCCTTTGACAGTTCAGCCAGCCTAGGAGCACTCCCTCAACTGGAAAAAGCAGCTCCTCGGCTCCTCCATAATGGGTGAGGGGGCCAGTGGGTGGACGCCCCCTCACCCATTATGGAGGAGCCGGCAGGCTTGGACTGGCCTATAGGGCAATAGGGCGATGACTGTGCCAAAATGCAAAATACTAGTGTAGGCCAGTCAAAATGGGCCACTTTTTTGGACAATGTGGGCCAGTTTGAGGAGTTACTTCACTATGCAGCTAGTAGTTTTGACCATTGTTGCTGAATAAATATTCTTTAAATATCACAATTTGTTTACATTTCAACAAAAAACAACCCCTTGGGTACTATTCAAACAGTCTGTGACTAAGGGACTGAATATCCATTTGCAACTGCTTGCCATTTTTTCATTGGTGCCCAATACCGTTTTATAGTCCAGTCTGACCATGTGAGCTGCCCCCTCCCATTTCCTCCAATCTAAAAAAACTTTGGACTGAGGCACACTGAAGCCTTGACAGGAAAAGAGTATGCCAAATCTTGTCGGAAGAACTACAGACATTTTGACATTTCTTTGAGATCCAGCAAATACGGAACGTTTAAGCATAATCCTGAATAGAATAGTTATCCAAGTTGCTCTTCACACACAACGAAATTTCAGAAACTGTTCACAGTGAGTGAGGGCCAGACAGTCCAAACGTCAGCAAAGACAGGACAAATGTCCCTGTCGCCAGAAGATAGCAGATTGGCGAGTAACGTTTTCTTTCGTCTAATCGAGGATTTTCCAGAGCTTGTGGGGAGACCTGTTTGTGTTGACGTCCTCACGTTCATCAGAGACCCAGTTAATTCTTTTTTTTTTTTACATTTCATACTGGGCCACTGTTTGAAGACCTCTGATGTAAGGTCTGGGTGCCTTCGTAGGCTTCATGCGTGCATCATTAGGTGGGTGCACTGGAATTGGAACGCTTTGTGCACCAATAAAAAATGCAGTTCTAATCATCAGTGACAGTAAAACAATGATGAATATAATACATAAGTACATAATACTCCTATAGGTCAAGCTACAGCATTTACTTCCAGTCAGGACAAGGTTGCTGCTTTGAATCCCCATCTCGATCATCCTTTGAAAGATACTAACTTTTAATACACTCTTAGATAATATTGTTTCAGGATTCTGCTGGTTCTGCTTGTGAGTTGCAGATGCTAAAACAATTGTCCCTCTTTGCCTGAACAATCAATTGGCTATTGTTTCTGGATACAGTTTCTTTTTCTACGCATGAGGCGATGTCAAAATCAGGTAATAATTCAGCAAGCCTCTTTACTGTGCATGTTCAACATATATGAGTTCCCAATCAGTGCCTGTGATTTGTTTCATTCCTGAAGACATGTCGTTTTCTCAGTATGCTCAAGTGAAATCTCTGGTGATACCCTTTGGATCTGTCCCTCGGCGGAAAGTTTAAAATCTTCTCAGATAGTTCTGCTGGTGGTTAGAAAGTTCCACTTGCATCACTATATCATGCAAGAGCATGCTCGTCTGTGTAGAATTAACTGGGTCTCTGATGAACGTGAGGACGTCAACACAGACAGGTCTCCCCACAAGCTCTGGAAAATCCTTGATTAGATGAAAGAAAACGTTACTCGCCAATCTGCTATCTTCTGGCGACAGGGACATTTGTCCTGTCTTTGCTGACGTTTGGACTGTCTGGCCCTCACTCACTGTGAACAGTTTCTGAAATTTCAGTGTGTGTGAAGAGCAACTTGGATAACTATTTTATTCAGTATTATGCTTAAACGTTCTGTATTTGCTGGATCTCAAAGAAATGTCAAAATGTCTGTAGTTCTTCCGACAAGATTTGGCATTCTCTTTTCTTGTCAAGGCTTCAGTGTGCCTCAGTCCAAAGTTCAAAATCAAAAGACTATGTTGTGGCTTACATGTGCAATTTACCTCTTCACCCTGCAACTAGGATGCACAGAGTATCCATTTTTATGTCCTTATGCCCTTTTCTGCTCAGAGGAACGTCCGAAATGAAGCCACAACTTTTGCACAAAAGTTCCATGTCTTTGCTTTGCTGCTGGTCATGCGTCCTTCTTCATCATCATGGACCTCGTCTGCACGTGCTATGGTTCTTCCACGTCGTCCATAGTCTCCTCGCGGTGGGGTGCAGGCAGGGGGCCTTCTCCGATGTATGGCTTGTTGTCACCCAAAAAGATCCAGGTTCTTCTTCCGTGTAGCTTCACTGCAGAGGGAGTGCAGTCTTCCATTGTAATGGGACTGTTGAACCTTGGCTCATCCCACTTTTTTCTCGTGTGGTTCTTCACCAGGACGGTGTGTCCAGGGAAGATTAATGGAATACATAGGCTCTGAGCTGTGCCTGCAATAGTATCTCCTTCTGTGTTCTGTGCTGCCCTGCACCCTGTTTGTCGTCGCAGCAGCAGGCCTGAAATGACAGTAAAAAAAGATGTCATGCAATTCAAGTAATTTTGCATTTCAGACCCTAAGATTTCTCTTGTCGGCTGGGCATCACATCTAGCTCTGTCTAGGTGTGTCAGGGGAGTGTGCATCCTTTTCTCTCTTGCTATTTCTTGGGCATAAAATGATGGTCAGAACCAGGCTGGTTTCTGAGTGCATACTGTGCCAACGGAAGGCAGTGTAACCAGCCCTTTCTTAGAGTAAGCTTCAACTTGGCTATCCTTTCCTTTAACAAGCCATTGAGCTTCTCACATATCCCATTACCTTGCGGCTGTTATGCCGATGAGAACTTGTGCTTTATACCAACCAACAAGCTAATCTGTTCAAAAACATCATTGACAAAGTGACTCTCATTTTCTGATCTCATTTCTTCACATACTCCCCACCTTGGAAATACCTCTCTCACTAGAAATTTGGCCGCACAGGTAGAGTCTGGGTGTGTACATGGACCTGCTTCTATCCATATAGAGAATGGACACACCACAACAATTAGGTAGCTGCACCTGTTACATACTTGAATCATATCAATGTCATCGACATGCAAGTGCTGAAAAGGTCCATTGGGCCTTGGGATGACTCCTCTAATTACTTTTAGTGTGTGCACAGCTGTGAACTGTTGGCAAATTATTCAGTTCATTCGCCTCAAAACCTGCTCTACTAAGTTCGGTATGAACCAGTCTTAAGCGAGTGTTGCCGCGAGATTCTCTTTTGTTATGTGTGCTGGATAGTGTAACTGTTCCAATGCTATTATTAACAGGGCTATAGGCATTACTGGTTTACCAGTGCTGTCCTGTCACCACAAGCTTTCGGAGGGGATTAAAGAACATCCTCGCCGCTGTCAAAGATTTTTCTCCTCCCATGGTGCCTCCTCTTCCATTAACTGCGTTTGTCCCATGTAATCGTAGCTTTCAGGTTCACCCCGTGCGACAATAATTTTTTCATTTACATTAGTGATGTCCACATCCATGATTGTCTCGCTCTTGGATGCCATAAGCTTGGCTTCTGTGTCTGCTGCTTGATTTCCTCATGAAATAAAATCTGTCCCATTTGTGTGGGCAGTGCATTTCACGACCGCTATGCCCACTGGGAGCTGTAATGCCTTAATCAGCCTATCCAATAGGGCTGCGTGCTGAACTGGCGTGCCATCCGCTCGGAGGTAGCCCCTCCTTTTCCAGCACGCTAAGCCTGCGTGCACTGCTGATTTCACATAGGCGGAGTCACTGTACACCGTTACTTCCTGGTCTGCATGATTCTCAATCGTGAATATCAACGCCAATAATTCTGCAGCCTGTGCTGAATAATGAGATGGTAATCGTGCACTAAGAAGCACTCGAAACTCTCCATTTGCTCTGTGCTTCATCACAGCAGCGCCTGTATATCTCTGCCCAACGTTTTGATTGATTCTTGAGGAACCGTCAACAAAGACAATTTCTCTTTCTGCCAATGCATTTTCTTTCACTCTGGGAATTTCGTCATAGAATTCATCATAATTGGCGCAGTCATGGATCGGCTCTCCTTCAGTGCTCTGCTATGAACATAGCTGGGTTCACTATTTTGCATTGGACTATTTTAATTGATGGATTTGATATGATTACTTCATAAGCAGTTGCCTGTCATAATCTGCCTCTAATTCTGTCGCTCTTTGTATGTACCAGTATCTGGTCTCTTAGTACTTGTTCTAGGAAACTTCCAAACTGTCATATTGACGCAATAATGCGTAACACCACCATATATTCTTCCATTGATTCTCCTTGTTGCTGGTAATGAGTATAGACTAGATGCCTCTCCATTATCACGTTTTTTTTGGCAGGTGGTATCGGTCCAGTTTTGCCATTAGTTCATCAAATATATTTGCATAAATATCTTGGGGTGGAGGTAGATGCCTGCTCCTCTCCTAGGCTTCTGATCCAAGACAATGCATGAGCATAATTTTACCCTTTTTAGTATGGTCTTCTAATCTATCTGTCACTTGCAGGTATGTTAATTATTCCTATTCCACCTTTTCCACAGCACTGATGGAATGTCCGGGCTTTGGAGGCACTTAGGTGGTTGTTCCATATGTCGTACATTTATGCATCTCCTGGTATTTTGAAATGTGGGTTGATTTCCTATTTCTATGGCTGGTCCATGTATGTTACCCACGCCTGTGCCCCTGTTATCCTCAGTGGTGTGACGTGTTCCTGCATTTCCCTTCTTTTTTTTTTCTTTGAGGTTATTTCTGTGGTTCTTTCAGTTGCTACTCGTCTTTGTGTACAAACCGCCTAGAGCGTGTTCCTGTTGTTGGCTTTGCACCTCAATGTTGGTCCCTCTTGGTGACACTTGTGGAACTGCTTGGCGAGTGTTCCTCTCTTTGGCTCTACCCATCTGTGTCAGTTACATTGCTGAAACAAATCTACGTACTGAAGAATTCCTTTTACGCTGTGTACAGTAGCATTGATTGGTGGTTGGGCCTGACAGGAGGTTCCTTTGTGTGTGTCCCGCCGGCCACCTTCCCACATTTCCTTTTGCTTTGCACTTGCTTGGGAATTGGAATGATTGGTGGCAATCGACATGATGTAGATAGTGTTACTGGCGCAGCCCTTGCTGTGGAAATGAAGCGGGTAGTGCACTTACGGTCAGGTTTAAAGAATGATGAGGTTGCTAGTGCTTCGTTGCGTGGTCTGTCGAATGGAGTTGCTCTGGCAAGTTGTTGGCAATTATTGTATTTTTGTAAAGGATACACAGGATAACATTCTGTCTTCAAGAACTTCGTTAAACAGAGTAACTCAACCTACCATCTTATATTTCCTTCACCAACCATCAAACTCAAAAACCCTCAGGTAGGATTCTACCATTACAAAGCAACAGCACATTTCATAACAGGGAAAGAAAAATAATGGAAAGAAAGAAAGGACATATTAGATTCCCATAGAAACTATACTGCACAACTGGTTGATATCCAGTGATACGCATACTAAAATGCTGAGGACCAGTCCTAACATAACAACCACTGTATTCTTGACATTGCAGAAACAACTACAAAAACGTATGGCGCATTATTGACAACTATTCATAAAATTCTGGAACAAGCAAACCTGAGCCAAAGTATATTGGCGTTACACATGCCTGTTGCTACAGACCACATGAAAGCAGTCTAACAATGACTGCTGGCCAATCAAACAAAATAATATTGCTCACACTGATGATCAACATCAATTTAAACAAAACATGGTGGGCTTCCTGGTGGTTTGACACAGCCTATGAAACAACCATTGCTGGACGTTTTCCATTCATGTTGAGCTTGCATACTCCTAAAACAGTGAGGGAAAAGTTATCAGCAAAAAGCCAGCAATTAAATCCAAGAAAAAGCAGTGTGTCACCGACCAGGGGCAATGCAGCAGTGCAAGGTTCAGCAAAGTATTGTGGAGACTAGAAAAAGCCCATCAATGGGAAGATGTTTAGGGGTACAAGTAACACAAATACACAGTTTATCAAAATACTATATGATCACAATAAATTGACAACTGCAAATCAAGTATTATACATAATAAATCAAGAAAATATAATTTACAAATTCAAATCCTAAAAGGATATATAATGGAAGCCTAATGGAAATCATTCAGGCCATTCTCACACCAACATGTTTCTTTCCTGTATCAACATTTTTGTGTGTTCTAGGAAATTCTTCAGGGGTGGTATTTTCTGTCTGTATTTCTGGTGTTAGAATGGTGGTGCTTCACTAAGTGATGTAAACAATGTGGTTTCAATCTTATTTGGTCACCTGTACATGATGCTGTTACATTCGGGGACATGCTCCCTTTCCCCACAAGCATGAACATAGCCGTCAGTCTGTACAGGCAAGACAATAGAAAGACGGGACCAATTCCTTGCAGAGGGTTCCACATTGCCTTAGATGTGTGGCAGAGAGAGCACATCTGCAATTGCAATTTTTAGTTGCATAAAACTAATATGATGGAACTTGCCCCAAAGGGTAAAGTAGAGCATCACATAGCACCTAGAGGTACATACAAGGTTTGAATGGCATTAAATATGCTTTGGCTAGAAAAATTGTGCACATCAAATTTGGACATTTCTGGTAGGTTACAAAAGTCGCATAAAAGGAGTGGTGAGGTGGGTCTTGGTTATGGAAGTGGGATTGTATTGGTAGGTAGAGTTGAGTGCATTGAGCATCCACTATTTTCAGACTGACTGACGGGACAGGAGGGTCTTATATATAGGGCAAACATGTTTCTACGCCAGAAAGCATATAATGAAAATACTTCTTTCCTGGCCTTCCTCTTGGTGAGAATTTGTGGTGCATAGATGCCTGAGGTGTAAGAATGTATTACAATGTGAAAAGGTCATCTGGTTCACTCTGGAAACCTCCAATAGTGTGACCAATGGGGCCCTATATAAATCTAAAGAATCATATCAAGAGTCAGTCAAGAGTAATAATCTGTAAACTGTCATATTCCGTTTAGTCATGTGCATTCACCTCCTAGTAGCCAGCTTGCAACCCCACAGTCAACAAGGGGCAGCATAATGGGGTCATCTCATTTTCTCCCACTTCAAGGTGCCCACATATTTTTGAAAATCTGAAAGAACACCCAGGCTCTTCATCCTGGGAGTATTTCTGCAGTAAAGACACAGGTAGTACCATGACCCGGCTTCTAGTTGGCCAAAGATGCCAATTTTTCCAGGATACAGATTAGGGTTAGTTCTCTACCTACCACTTGGGCTCCTGCATGAGCCCTCACACTAGTATCATGAGTCTCCTCTTACTGGATCTATGCTGTAAGCCAATGGATTCTGAGCTCCCTAAAGATGTTGGGGACATGAACCAGAGTTATAATATATTCCGTCCCCTTCTTCTGCTCTGTAGCTGGGGACAGAATGAGCTCTGCCCTCACCAAAAGGTCTGATGTCCTCCCTGAGATTCGCTTGATGTTAGGTTTGTTTATGCAGGCATATGGAGCAGATCAGGACCAGGAGAATACCAAAAGATTTTGGTCTAAATCACAATCAGTGTAACTCTGTCCAGGGGCAGGATCTGAGTCATTAGTGGGTTGGTGGGTAACAGGCTCCATCACCCCACACTTGAAGGACACATCAGAAAATCATACCAGGAATAATGGAGAGAGAGGATCCCCTGAATGTCTTGGTCTAGTCATCTCTGGGTCATCCAACCTGAAAATGCATACTGATCATACTTCTGACACCACTGATAAATAGGGTGACAGGGACCAGAAACCAGACCATGACTCGATCTCTGGTAACTAAACTCTTGGTTGAGGAATTTAACACAGGATGGTGAAAAATAACAAAATTAGGTAACAGTCAAGGGTAAACAACACCAAATGTGGTATTCTAATAACAGTTCCCTTTTATTCTTTTAGAATTACTTCTTTGTGAATTCAGGTCAGGCTTCATGGTTTCCAGGACACTTCTTCTTTACCCCAGTCTTCAAAGTTCTGGCACCCTTCATAGCTCTCTTTCTCGGTCTCACATTTGATGGTTTCCCACACACTTTTTCTGTCTTTCATTCTCTCTGGCTGAAGGGTTTCACTCTCCCTTTTTCCTCTCTTGCTTAAGGCATTTCCTGCACTTTCCTCTATTCTATCCATATCACTTGCTTTACCAAATGATTCTCTTATTCGGGTCAAATTATTCTCATACTTGATGAGGTGTTACCTACAAATTCTGTGGACTCTAGCAGATCTTTTCCAGGAGCTTGAAATGGAGCGAGGAGCATGGACTAGCACTGCCTTTCTTACTGACACTAGAACAATTCTCTGATTTCCTAGCATTTTAAAGTCTCCCATCCTGGCTGTGTTTCTAATATGGTTCTTGCCCTTCTCAATGCTACAACACACTGTGCACCTCAACCTACCAATGGTCTGATCCCTTTTACTCACAGACTTTCCCCTACATTCTGCCTTGGTCGCAACTGATCTCTTCCAACCTCCCTATGCTATCTGTCTACGTGCTCCTTCTTTTCTTCTCAACTTCCTCCTGGTCTACTCCGACCTTCTCTTTATCTCCTCATATCACCTGTTTGCCATATGCACCAACCTCCTCCTTACTTTCCATTAACCATTCCTCCTGATATATACCTTCTTCACAAGCCCTTCTCTTTATTATATCCGCCTGATGTTGACCATCCTCCTCTTCATTTTCAATCTCCAACTGATCTACAACAATCTTGTCCTTAATTTCCATTAGTAACCCCTCCTGGGGTGCCCCAATCTCCCCCTTAATTTCTTATCCCACCTCCTTCTGAAGCTGACACATCTCCTCCCTTCTTCTAAAATGTCCTCATTTCTTTTTGCACCTCTTTCTGATAGAGACAACCATTCTTCTCAATTCCTACTTCCACATCTTTCTGAATTGCTCCTTCTAAAACAAACTCCTTAATTCATCTTTATAATCACTTCTGATCTTGACAAATATACATCTGAATTCTGCCCTCTATCCTGTCTTCACCTCTAACTTTCAACCTCTCTTTCAAACTTCTCCTTTCTATGGACTTCATCATAATTTGCAAACTCCTCGTGTTCTTCTCCAGGCTCCTCTCTCCATCCAGACTCCTTGTTCTTTTCAATCATCTCCAAGCTCTCATCAGTTGCTCGTTCTCAAAACACCCTCAGTGTGAATCTGGGCTTATACACCTTTGTTTCTCCTACCTCTACCTCTACACCTGTGATGGAAAATTGGTGTGGGACTGATATATGCTATGTCAATAGGTTTACATGGGCCCACAAATTGACAGTGGAAGTAAACTAAGCTTTTAAATGGCTGATTATCCATATTGGATTTATTAAAAACAGGAACTCTGTGCCCAAAGTACTCCATTTAGAACAGGAAATACAGCTTCAGAAAACCGCTAGAAACCTAGCCAAAAAGGAATTGAATGAATACTACCAAAAACATCAAACAAATAATTCCAAGCACTTATGGAGGCATACACTATTTCAGCCCCACATTGTGTGCATTGCCTTTTCTGTTAGACTACTTATTTTACCCCTTGTTTGTTTACCCCATCTCTTTCCAACTAAATAACTCAAAAAAATCTCGACTACCTTACACTACACACAGAAATCACCCAAAGATGGCTTCCACAGACTTAGCTGCTTCCATGTGAATATTAATCAGGTTTTAACTAGGATTGCCTCTCTGGCCCTTTTTTACCCACCACACATTAGCAGGTAACCTTCTCTAAAGCACTTTAGCCTCCCGATATTCGGCAATCTCCTTTAGATGATAGTTCTCAAAGTGTTTCTACAATGCCATGAAATGCAGATCAGTACAATAACAAATGGCAGAAAGACACAATATATGACCATGTTTACATTACATTAGATGAAATTACATATAGCATTGCCACGGTCTGCTGGTAGCTGTGGGAGCTGTGGCATGCTGTTCCACTGAGGCCAATATTATTTGAAAATGCTTGTAAATATAAAACTAATTGTTTAATCTCTCCAGCTTCTCATGTGGTTGCTCTGCTTCTAGAGCGAGAGCTGTCAGCATTGTGGGGGCAGTCTGAGGTCTTACATGAACTCACTCTGCGGCCACAAAGATGATTTATGCTAACTCCCAAAGCCTGTGTGAACCTGCAAGGTTGTGCAAGCATTTGGAAAGGGCCCTGACATTCGAACAGCTCCAGCTTTGCACAGAAATGTCTTATGCAACGTACTCCATGTTTCCCTGAGACTGCGCAGTCTCAATTTCTTAAAGAGATAGTGTCGATAAAATGGTCCCTTTTGAAAAGGATGAAACACTGCAAAGTAGGGTAATAGGGCTTCTGAAAAGTGGTGGGTTGCTGATTTTTTTTGATCCAAGGTGCCTCTTTGAGGTTCCTCAAAGGAAGCCAGGATCATTGTTAATGCACCATTGACTATTCCCTGCACTATGCACGTGGCTAAGTGTGATGTGAAGAGAGAATCCTCGCCATACAGCCCCCAAGCCTGTCATCCTCTAATTTGGGGAGGTACCTGCCCTCTTGGTCGCCCCACTGCAAGTTCCCATAATCGGGCAGGGAACTTTGATACAGCAACCATTTCAGTATGAACCTTGTTACTCTGCAACAACAGCCACAATAAATGGAATACTCAAAGCCTTACATTGTTCTACTGATGCTACACCCTGTTTGAAAGTAAAGGCAGGGGCACAATCGTATCACTGCACTGAGAATGCATACATTTCATTTCTGCCCTTGAGTGCAATGAATCAGGCAGTAGCCTCAGTTGAATGAGGTCAGTCTTTGAGTATTATATCTATTCTTGTTACTGTGTAATGGTTGCTGCAGAGTGGCACAGATGTATTCTAAAACTGTTGCCTGCATGAGTCAATTTCATTGCTCCTTTGGTGCCTAATTTACATATTTGCCTAATAAGTACTGCCAATCACCAAGCTGCCACTCTAGATTACTTTAATGTTTAAATAGAAGAACATGTGCACGATATCACTGCGTTAATTAGTGGATATCACTTGGGACACAAATTGATGAGGTATACTTTAGTGTGCTTAGAATGCAAGTGAACGGTGATGTTCTGAATTGAAAGAAAGATTGTCATGGGTGAACGTAATTATTAAAGGCAATGGAGGTGAGTATGGAACCCTTGGTAGATGTGAGTAAGAAAAGAGGTAGATCCTCTATGCTTTAAATAATGTTCTCTCATCGAAGGTAATGTGTTGTTGCCCCTCTGAATACCAGTGGTCCTGAAAAAATTGACACAGTACTCCTAAAACATTCAAATTTTCATATTGATTCATTCTATTAATTCATACATAATGGACAACATTAAAAACACCCATCAAATCACAAAGCTGATATAGCTCAATACACATATCACATCAATAAAATCAAATATTACAACATTTAACAAAGTACCAGACACAAATGACAATGTTGTAAAGTAAACACTCATAAAGTGTCTCTGTGCTAAAACTCCCAACAAGTTTCTGCTCCTATCACCATATTGGTAGAACATTTATCAGGGGATTTTTCTTTAAGATTTCAATTTCAAAAGTGTTAAGGGTAATTCACATCACAAATGCAATGCCGATAAAACCTTTAATGGCACTTTTTGTGTCTACGTTCAACCAATTGATCTCTTCGCCATGTTCCAAATCAATAGGAACTGTTCATTCAACTTATGGATGAATGATATTAGTCACACCAGTGACCTCCTGAGGAGAAGAACCATTGTAGAACTCTGTTGATGATCTCCATGTTGGTGGTCAGGGTAGGGAGGAGAGATCTGTGGCCTGCATCGTTGAATGCAGTCAACAGGCCAAGCTGTACAAAAAGGCATGCAGGTATTTGCAACCTGTATAGCTGTTACCCATGGGCTGTAGCATGGGCAAAACATTATTGGGAGGTATGAAGTTGGAGATGGGCCTGAATGTGTTCTCAAGGCTGAATAGCCAGAACTACTTCAATGACCTTCTCTGTGGGGAGGTCAATGGGCTTGTAGCTGGCTGTTCTCATGGTACAACGTCCTTCATTGCGGGACGTTTTTTCGCAGGGTTTTTTACTGCAAATTTTTTATCGAAAAAACCCATCAAATTTTTTTGGGGGGGTTAAAAAAAAAAAATATATATATATATATATATATGTGTGTGATGTGGGTTTTTGCTAATAGATACAAATTGAAAGGGAATGGGGGGATGGGAGAGGACGCCCCCCAAAAAAATGTGATGGGTTTTTGCGATAAAAAATTTGCAGTAAAAAACCCTGCGAAAAAACATCCTGCGATGAAATGACATGGAACCGTTCTCATGAGGTATATTACTAGTATAATTTCGACTCATTACAGTAATGGGTGGAAACAATTTAAAGTAGAGCTCCTATTTTAAAGGAATAGTTTCAGCTGTTGAAGGGGAGATGAGAATTTTGGAAGAATTTGTGGGCAGTAACAACAGTGTATGAATTACAGTAAATTTAGCTCTGAGGTGAGATATTTAATAGTTTTTTATTTACAATTTGAACTGTTTTCAACGAATGCTAACAGCTAAATACCATGTTGGTGTGAGTAATCTAGGATGTTTTTGTTTTATTATCTTTAATATTGGTTCAATCCATTTGGAGAATCAATAGAAAAGCAATAAATAATTACCCAAGCTTTTGAACCTCTTGTGATAGATTCTGTTTTTTTTGGGAAATTGTTCCGGTGCATTTATTTTTTAATGTTAATGCATTTTCTAAATTGGAAATAAGCATGTTAGGGAGATTGCATAAGTATCCTGGGGGTTTAAGTTTACAGTCATACATGGATACCCCACACCTGAAGAAGAGTTTGGTTGTTGAATGCAGAGGGAGAGATCATTGTGTCATTCTAGGATATTCCTGTTTGGATTATATGCGTTGACTAAACTAGAATTTTAACAATTATTTTCATAATAAATAAGATGCTTTGAATGATTTATGAACAGTCATCGTACAAACCAAAATGTTTTAATAAAAATATATTGAAGTCAATGTATGTTGACAATGTACTTTTGAGCATTTGAGAAAGTATTTTAACATAGTTTTCAACTTTTTCAACTTTTATTTCGACTTTGTAAATCAAATCAAATTTAATTGGTTTCGTTGAATTGTTTTCATACATTTTGCTTAAAAACTCACATATAGGATTCATTGCTTGTAATAGAGTTTACACATAATAGTTTGCTCCTCCCAGTTCAAGAAATGTTTCCCGATAGGGGGAGGATATGTTCTGCTTATAGTGAGGATGACATGGTGCTAGTTTGGTGGGGGAGATGAGGTATGGATTTAATGATAAAGGAAGAGATGCTTGTGGTATGTGGTTTTGAATTTGATGATGATGTTACCATGTAATACAGCATCTACGAGAAGTTGTCAGTAGGAACATAGGTGAGATTGGTGTTTTGTATGGTGTTGATTTTGTTAAAAAAGCTATGTTTTTCTGTATTTTTATTTCAATACTGAGTGGGTGGAGGTGGTTTATGCAGAGTTGAACAGGGTTGAACAACCCTTTGTAGTCAGCAGGAGAAAGGGGTTCAGTGTAAAGAAATGTGTGGACATATGATTTAATGTAGCATAGTTTAATTTTCTTTTGTTCCAGTTGAGCCCTTGAACGTACCTAATAACTAATCCCTAAGTGTCCTGGAATAGGGGGAAGTGGGAAGTGGGAAGAATGTTAGGAATTCGACCATCCGCACGTCAGGTGTGCACTCGCCTGGGCTTTTTTGATATTTGTTTAAGAAATTGAATGATGTGAGATTAACCTTGAAAAATGTGTGGGGCATACATTTTCCTATGCACACTGCATAACAAAAAAAAAGATTTGTGTGCTCTGGGGGGAAACGGCCTACTGGTGCAGTCCTCCCTGTCACATTTAGTTGGAATAAGACAGCCAGGAGAACATGAAAGCATCAAGAGGGGGAGGGCAACACCTTTGTCCTTTCATGGCCAGCCTAATTAAATATCAAAGGCTCTGTGGATTCACCCTACCCATTGACAGTCTGCTGGTCACGGTGCATACTGATAAGAGTTAATTGAAGCAAGCCTGCAGGAGACGTGGTCGCAGAGCTGACAAAGGGGACAGGAAACTCAACACCATTTGATATGCATCTGTGTCAACCTGAAGTCAGCTTCCACCCCTTAGTATGAAGGGCAGTGAATGTCATGTCTGGGACAACTGTTTACAGTAGGCAACCCCTGCAGGGGGACTCCCTTTTAGAGGGAAGAAGTATATGATTTGATGGATACACAATGTCTGTTCTCATTGTAACTTCAAGGGAGACCTGCGCTTTGATCAGAAACCACAGAGAGCTCAGTTAACCTGAGAGACCCTTTGATCCAAAACAGACAGGAAGATTGGTGGCACTTAGTAGTACATGTTTTCACCCCTTTAGCTTTACTGTTTGCAAAGCACTCTGATTATGACCTCACGGCTAACAGAAAATTGTTGGTGGGGACCCAGGATTGCTTCTTTAAGGTAGGCTTAGCCTGCACCAATCACCGGGCCCATTTGGCTTTAAAAGAGAGCTGATCCCCTCTCTTGGCAGATCATCTGAAGACTTCTCAAGGAGTAACAAAAAGGACACATTTGATCCCTGGCTGAAGGTACAGTCTGTCGTACAGCTTTCGCCAGAGAAGGAAGGCCAGGATTTCCAAGATGGAAGCAATATCCCTCCCCTAAACATCTCCAAGGGAACAGAGGAGACACTAAATCCAGAGGACCACCCAGCAGCTCCAGAACCGGTACCCAGCCAGCACACACTTTGCCCTGCTATGCTCTACAAGCAAGCTTCCTAGGTGGGAAGTGCCAGAGAGTCTCTGAACAGAAAGATGGACAAGGCTGTTGCCTGCAACATCCCTCAGTTTGGGCCATCCACATTAAAGGACGACACGAGCCCAGCGAAGAAGCTCGGAGGAGTGCACCAACAAGCATCAACCAGTGACCTATTTGAAGGACATTTTTCAAGGCAGTCGATCCCCTCAAGCTGCAACCGGAAGCACCGCTGACTGTTGTCACGCTGACTGTTGTCACGCCGTAGTCACTCACACCAACCAAGATGCCTCGACCTGCCAACCAGCACCAGACAACGATTCCTGACCCAGAGCCTGCATGTAGGCCAGCCTTCAGCCGTCCGTCCAGCCTCGCTCGCCAAACTGCCTGCTGCCTGATACCCACAGCTGTCTTCCATCTTGAACTCTGTTGCAGAAGCTGCAAAGCATCCTGAAACCAACTCAACACTGTCGAGCACCAAGAACTTCTACAAGCACAAGGTACATTGTGGTGCTGTCCCCCTGGTTCTTCTCCGAAGGCCACTAGTGACATTGTATGAACCATTGCTCCCTTTATGCTGAAACCAAGTATCCTTGAACTATTGAGATTAAAAACTTCACCAACTACCCTCCTGTCAGTATCCAGAGTGCATCCCTTTTCCTTCTTAAAACTGTTGTTCCTCTGTATTCCTTTACAGGGTGGGTTTGAACTGTCTGTTGTAATAATAATAAAAGTAGATCTTTTTATACAACCTTGATTGGACAATCCCTTTTATCATTGCGTAATAATTGTATTTTCGGTGAGTTGCAACCAACCAAGGATCCACGACCTTGCGGAGATAAGCCTGCTGTTCTGTTACCAAAATTGGACAAGAAGGTTTATTATTGACTTCTGTTTCCAATCTGTTCGGATCCCTTCTGGCGTACTAGAGGTGTGGGGCTGATTGATGGTTTAGAAACCGTTATTCATCCCTAGACCACTGGTGTCCCGGAAGTTGATTTTTCACAAAGATTGGTGAACCAGATCCTATATCAGGGGAGCAAAACAAGAGAGGAGGTTACTCCAAAAACAGCTACATTCTCTGTCCCAAATTCTTCTATGGTTGAGTTTGGGAAGGCCCTAAATTCTATGCGTTGGGGATGCCTTTTTAAATCTCACAAAATGGTTTGGGTACTTTTTTGCTAGGTTTAATTCAGAGGAGCTCTCTATACGCAGGTTTTGTTATCTTATAGCCACTTTGGATATAGTTCACAAGATAAAATGATGGCACTCTATGAGGACTCAAGGCATTGACCCCGCTCAGATTAAGTTCATTAAGGCCTTGCACCATGAAAAAAGAGGCAGCGTTAGCTTAGGTCACCAGGGTCAGGTAACCAAAGATCGTGTGATTGCTAAAGGTGTGAGGCAAGGTCTCATTCTTGCCCCAAACTTATTCAATCTTTATTAATAATTTAATTTCCTGCCCTCTGAGTAAGGGCTAGAACCCTGCAAAAATGGTCGTTGAATCAGTACCAATCTTGCTTTTCGCAGATGATGGGGTAATTCTTTCTTAAACAGAGAATGTTCTGAGGCACCCAATGGAGGGTTTCAAAGAATGTTGCCACAGAAACATTTAACAATGAATTGGGGGTGAAACTAAGATAATGATCATGGGAAAACAGCAAATAATGCACTCTAAGATCATGTTAGGTGGTGCCCTATCAAACAAATCAAATCATTTGATTATTTGGGGATTAGATTTGCCTGTATTGTATTATGGAGGCCTCATGTGGAGCAAAGTATAGTATTTTAAAACAGGTAGCGGTAGGGATACCCTGTCTTTTGTACCGCTTCGGTAGCTGCTTTGTTGACTCCCCGCTAGAAGCCTATCGAGCCAAAGCCATTGCTGGAGCACTGTATGTTGGTGAACTTTGTGGCCATGTAAATTAGCTCACATTACAGAGAGCAGAGAGCATACTTTTGAAATCTTTGTTAAGGTTTCTGTTTGCACCATCATCAATCCTGGTCCAGAAAGAGCTGTGTATAAGAGCAATGTCTGAGGAGTTTGTGTTAAAACGCTAATGTTCTGGGTAAGGATTTGGGTGAATCATGCCCCTTTTAAGCAATAAGCCCTGAGCAAGAGGGAATTAGCACGTCAAGTAAGGCCCCAGAGCATTACCTGATGTGGTAATGCCCCCCCTGTGAGGGGCTTATTGCTATTAGTACCCCAACCCGTAAGACCGGAATACTAAAAGGATTTTTTTTCTCTGTTGGGCAACAGAGCAATAAAAAAAAAAGTAAAACTTATGGCCACCCAGGAAGAGAGAATGCAGTCCGTTCTCCCTTTCCATGGCGGCCTTTGGAATTAGTAAACAAAAAAAAGACCGCCATGGAATAAGAGAAGGGACTACACATAGTCCCTTCTCCCTTTCAATGGCAGCCATTGAAAAAAATATAGGGAAAAAAGTCAACAAAAAGATGGCGCCATGGAAAAGGGACTATGTGTAGTCCCTTCTCCTTTTCCATGGCACTGTGCCGTAGATTGGGAGCGGACGTGCCAGGGACAGACATGTACCCAGCATGCCCACTCTCGGTCAGGAATGGTAAGTGGGGAGGGGGAGCGAGGGAAATATTAGCTAAAGAGGGCTCGGGAGCGGAGGGGGAGCCACTTACCTCCTTCACCAGTGAGGAGAGATGGTGGCTGAGGAGGCTCATGGTGGCAGGATTACTAAATACTAGATATTTCGAAGCCTTCACATTTCAGCAAAATTCACACCAACATACGTAGAACACAGTTCAATAAAACATTAACATAAATAATGACAATTAATTCCATTAAGATATGTCAGAGTCAACTCATCAATAATTTAATTGAATTGCAATATAAGTCAAAAGACGTTTAAAAAAGAAGAAAAAATCTAATTAAGTATACAAATATTTTTGTTAAATCTAAGAACAACAAAATTCAGAAAAACGGTTTTGCCACGCATAATATTCCACCATAGGATTTCCAGAGGAACCCAATATACACTGATAACATTTACTAAAATATTCAATTCTCAGTGGCCTCACTGCTAAACAATAAAGCAGCAGATATGCTAACATTTCTTTTTCATAAGGGCATTTGCAAAATCGAAGGTAAGCTTGTGCATCCGCGAGCCTACTTCTAATACAAAGAATTTCATTTGTGGGTAACACTTTTAACCTGAAGTGCATACAATAATTCCTCATCTCCTTGTTTGGAAAGCGTTTCAGGTATGGTTCAATGGAACCAGGTTCCTTTTGAGTAGACATAATCTGAGCATAGAGATGAGACCTTAACACTCTATCACTAGTATGTGCCCAGTCATTTCTTTGAATACACTTCTTCACTTTATCTGGAAAATGTAGTATATTTTCCACAGAAATTCCCATAGTATCCGGAGACTACAGGCATTCAAATTAGAATTCATAAACAAAGCCATCCGTCAAACTGCCTTCCCACACCTCTTTACTCAGTGAGGAATATGAGCTTTTATCAGAGTTAACAAAACATTTCTGAAAACGGGATAACCTCTCCATTCGACAAGGCTCTGAAGTGACTGTAGACCTAATTAATAACGTATCGCTGGAAATGTGACACACTAAGGAATAAAATACAACACTGAACGCCACGATAGAGCTTTGTAGGCACTTAATTCAAGGTAGTAATGCAGGAGAAAATTCCAGTCCATAACAAAGCCTTTTGCTGTGTAGAATTTTAATGTCGGAAGAACAGAGACGTTAATATACATTTTTTCATTTGCGCGGCCAACAAAGCATTTTTTCCCTCAAATAATTCCTGTAGAAGTACCTTGTAGGATGTGTGATGATTGGAAAAACCAAATATGTCATGCCCACCTTCACTTGGAGTTTGATTTGATTAAGAAGCCATGAGGGTGCATTTTTAAATGCTTGTTTGTTCATCTGTACAAGCACAGTTTTTTGTGGATTAATACATACATTATTTAACACAGTATTGATTGAAGGCTTTGATTAAGTCCAATAGGAGTGTGATCAAACAATATAAAATCATCTGCATTTGAAGCCCATGCACTTTTTATGCCCCCAATTTTGGGCGGCACAAATGAAACTCTTGAAAGTGTAACACCAACAGCAGATACCTATATGTTTAATAGGCAAGGGGGCAATATGCAACCTTACCTAAGGCCATTAGGTGAACAAAATAGGGCTAGTCAAGAGGCCATCATTGTTTAACTTCACTTGGATCTAAGTGCCTTCATGAAGATGAACTAGAATCCTTAATAAGCCACCCACCAATCCTAGGTTATAAAGTTTTGTCCATAACATAAGATAATCCACCTTGTCAAAGGCCATAGACAGGTGCATAGATGCAATGTATATGGGAGGGGATTTCTCTCTCCAGGCCAAATTTTGAAGAATACATAACAGAAGGCCGCCAGAATCCATGCCCATAGATTTCCGAAATCCCATCTGAATTTGGTCAATATTTTAGAGTCGGTATTCATAAAGGCAATCGGGCGGTAATTTAACGGTGGTAATTTATCTCCCTTTTAATAGATGGGGATAACATAAGAGGTCTTCCATGAGATAGGGGTTGACATAGAGGTCTCAGTGTCCCTGAACAGTATGATATGATGTGATAGTTTATTTATATACCGCCTATACACAATGTGTTTCAAAGCGCTTCAAGGCAAGGGAGGGAACAAGGGAAAATACTACGACATTCTTATAGGCCATGAACAGTAAGGATGTGAAATTAACTATCGTACTCGGCCTGATGACATTTCAGATAGTGCAAGAGCTAAGACATAGATAAGGAAGGGAGGGGGAGAGTGGGAAGGAAATGGAAACAGACAGGCGACTTCCGTACTAGGTCTGACGACATTTCTGGTAGAGCCGGAGAAAAACAAAAGGTGAGGGAGAGGGGTGCAGAAAGGGAGGGGAGGAACAAAACAAACGACTATCATACTAGGTCTGACAACGTTTCAGATAGAGTTGGATGGGGGGCAGTAAGGGGATGGGGGAGTGACAAACGATGTTGCTATCATACTAGGTCCAGGGATAATTCTGATAGAATAAGTGCAAAGAAGAAAGTAAGGGGAGGAGGGGAGGAGACGGGAAAAGGGAGAGGGGAGGGGAGGAGAGGACAGAGAGTAAGCAGTCAAAAAGAGTGGAGAAGCAAGAGGGGAGAGCGAATACAATTACAGAAGTCAGTAGTAACACACTTACATCTGCTCCCCAGCTGCAAAGGAAAAGAGACTGGAGGACTCCTTCAGTAGGGAAAAGAGCAGCAAGCAGGAAGGCACCAGGTGGGCAGGGATTGCTAAGTGGTGAAAAAAGAGTGGCAACCAGGAAGGCACCAGGTGGGTGGGGCTTAGGCCAGGTGACCTAGATCCACTTACACCTGCTCCCCAGCTGCAAAGGAAAAGAGGCTGGAGGACTCCTTAAGTAGGGAAAAGAGCGGCAAGCAGAAAGGCACCAGGTGGGCGAGGCTTAGGCCAGGTGACCTAGATCCACTTACACCTGGTCTCCAGCTGCCTTTTGTACACACAAAACCCTGGCCCACAATTCAGTATTTTGTTTAAAAATCACATTTGCCAAAGAATTAGGAATACAAGCCCTAGAAGAGCTGACTTTCATGATTATCCACTCAATGTCTTCCAGCTACCAACAAGATGTTCTGGGCACAGCCACATTACTACTAGTATCCTCCCTCGGCCTATATAACTCAGAAAAGTGGCTATGCCAAGTCTGTTTCGAAATGGGATTAGCTTGAGCAACTAGTTGTTTAATCTCCAGCCCATTAATTAAATACCAAAAATGATGAGTATTCTGAACCTTTAAAGCTGCTATCATAACATAACAGGTGTATTTAATCTCAAGTGGGAAACCTTTGAAATCCTTCAGCAGCACCTTGTTTAGGTTTAGAATATTACCATTATGCCGAATTAATCGATTGCAGTTCACATTGGAATTTAGAAGTATAGGATAATATTGGACTTCTTGTTCCAACTTTTTTCAGTCTAAAGTCATGCTTTACGTACCATGATCACAATAGGAGTTAGGAAGGATTTCGAAGTTATTGACAAATTCAAACAGAATTTTAGTTACAAATATGCATTCAATAATGGAAGAAGCATTCCTACCAAACTAGGTTGGGGTATTTATAGTCCTTCCTCTGATCATTACATTCAACAAGGACAGCCCTCAACCTTCAAGATTGTGATGCCATATTTGACTTTGTACCGTTTTTCTCCTTGACACACACACCTTCCCACTCAAGTCTGGTGGTTTTGCCCGAGCAGGGGAGTGCACTGGTACAACTGTATTCTCCAATATTAGATGATCAATCTATAGTGAACTTAAGGATTTACTGTCTGCATTAAAATCTCCGCCGACAATCACTTGACCCCCTGGAGTAGTGATAAACCACTCTTCCAGAGAAGCATTTCATTTCTTAACTGTTTGGTTGAGGTTACCGAGAGGGTTCCAGTAAAAATTTCATAATAATATCCGCCTACAATGAATCACATCATCCAACTCAATCACCACAGCTAAAATGCCCTTAGTTGCACTCCAATGTTCAATGGTCCTAAATTCCCAGCCAATATGAATAGCTGTGATGAAATCCCTGGCCGGGTGACCCCTCAAGCCCTGAATCACTGGTTCAATCATAATTTCGTAACCATCGGACAACAGAAGATTCTCCAGCCAGGTCTCCTGTAGGAGTAGAATAGCAAAAGAATGAAGATGACGGCAAAGGGCTGGTTCTGTACATAGAAATGAGCTACTAATTATATATAAAACCCACCTCAGAGAGCTTTGTGCATAGCCAGGTTCGGAACCTCTTATTTGGTTTAGATCAATTAAGATAGGATTAGAAGCTTTGGGCTTGGCTCGACTTTGGGACTATTGAACTAACATCACAATGCAAGATTTAAGCAACCTGAAGGCAAAGTATTGGAAGAGTAGGGACATTAAATTGTTAGCAGCTGATCTCCCTAGGAATGATCATTACCTACAAGTTAGTAACTGTATGGGCAGGGAAAAGTATTTAGAGAAAATCACAGATCCCATTATGAGAGCTCTTTATATGCGATTTCATCTTGGCTCTTTGCCACTAGCTAAGGAGGGTAGGGAAGTGGAGGGGATCAAAATGAGCGACTTATGTTGGGCATGTGGAGCATCAAGGGAGACCATAGTACATTTCCTGTTTTTATGTCCACTATACTCGGCCTCTGGGAGAAAATGGCTGAGACCTATGCTAAAAAAGACCAGGATCAGGTGCACGTGTGAAGCACTGAGTGGGCCTCTAGTTCAGTTAATGAGGAGGTTGTGTTTGTAGTGGTCATTTCACTTGGCAAGCATGGATAATTAGAATGGGAAATGGTAGAAAGGCGGGAAACAGTTGCATGTTTGCATGTCTCTCCATTAGACACTCGTAGGATCTCAATCTATCCTTTTTAAATATTTGTTTGTTTTTCTGTTTTGTGAGATATTTTTAGAATTGGCTTTTAAATGTGTATTATTGCTTGTAAAAAAAACTACTGTTGGCTGAACAAATACAATCTATTGAATGATTAGCATCTGATGAAAAGTATTTTGCCTAATGGCAGTGGGCGGGGGCCAGAATGGCCGTGGCAAGCATGTGAAGCTGAAAAGTGAAGAAGAGAATCGGGGACCCTCTATCGATCGAGGTGAAGGTTCTCTCCTATAAATAATATTTTTTATCATGTGTGCCACTATTTTGGATAATCTTGGGACTGCGTTTGGGTTCTGAAACCTGTAATGAATCCTTTACACTTTGATCTGGAAACAAGTGATATTGGCCAAGTAAACTAAACCTATTATCCACTGACCATATCAGCCGATCTCACCAATAGTCGACTGTTTTACTCAAATTATGTTATATATAATTTGCCACTTGTCTTGAATAGTAAAATGTCCTAGATTACTCACACCGACATGGTATTCAGCTGTTAGCTATACATTCGTGGAAAATAATCCAAATATAATTAAACGAATCCTTTGTTCCACTTTTAACTACAGGTTGTAATCTTCTGGTTGGAAGCACTAGATGCCAAAGAAGATGAACCTCAAATGAATATGTAGGAAAGAGACACCTGTATTGCTAGCCCACCAGTGATGCAGGAATACAAGGGGCTGTGTCAGAGGCTCTGGCAATCCAGATAGTTCATGAAACATATAACAAACAGGCCATAAACAAATGATGTGCACAACAATTGCTTTGTTGTAACAATAATTGTCTTAGTCCCCAAAGAATTCTGGAACTCATTAACAAACAATTTACCAGGAGTAACTGTGAATTATACCTGAAGTGGGACTATTTGACTCATAAATGCGTTTCTGTTATTAACTCTGGCTCCCTCCTGCATTATGAGTTAAGCGGTATCAGTAAAAAATGGTGGAATTTTCAAAATAATGTTGTTTTTACCTCACGTCCGATTATAGGTCCAAAGGAATGAACTCTGGTGTAACTCTCAGGGAATACCGCCAGAGAAAATTTCCACCCAATTACGAGTTGGATTTTCATATTTAAAATCTGTCACCTTAGAGGTCGAGGAAGAAATTGTAAAAAGCCCCTAAATCCTTTTCAAAATGTTATACCTGTAAAGGAAAAAAGGTATTGGATGGTGATGGGGACATCGAAAGAGTCTGAAAAAAGTGGGGATCTCTGAATTCCATCCTCTCATCATCTTTCACATGTAGTTTATAAAAGGATCAAAATAGACTCTTTGTGCATTACAAAACATGTACAGTAGTAGTCTTGACCACTACTGTACATTATACATTTCCACCATCAATATTGAAAAGAAAATGAAGTAAAAAGTGCATTTCTAGAGTACCACCCTGTTAGCACCGAGCCTTACGGATACACCGAATTGGACTTTATATTCAGTAATACCACCTGCAAAGTTGGTATTTACCTCCATTGGTATTCCTGAACAAAACTACTCACAACTCGTAATGATCCCCTATTACTCTTGCCTTTCCCGGAGTATTTCAGGAGTAAGCAACATTTTTTACAGGTTCCTTCTTTGTGAATCAGCCTCTTGGATGTATTAATCCATGGTCCCATGTGTCAGCATCTTCAAACGCTCCCTGCCCCAACAGATCAGATTGTTAACCGCTGTCAACTTTCCACACATTCAATTTGTGATGTTGAAAAGTGATGACTGCTCTAAAGTGTAATCGTGAAACTGTTCTGCCTCTCACAACAGCTCAGCAAAGCACATTACTGCAAAGCACAGGCCAAGAATCGCACTGGGCTTGTGGACCCACAGAACAGGAAAATATAGTTTGTGTTCTAGTCTAGAATGAAGACGTCTGGCACAAGCACCTGCATTTATCATGAGCAAGGATCATTAGCATAATTGGTTTTTATTCTGAAGATCAAATTGGATTTTAATTTCTGGTGGGATGAAGAGGCCTGTCCTACAATGGAACAATTCTATTTTGTTGGTTTATTTTACCTTATTTCTAGTTTTTTCAAAATTTCTCAAAGCTTTCTACCTAGTTTGCACTTTGCTCAAAGTCGTGTGCGACCTGTTTAAAATGAAAAGGATTCCGGTTTGGATATTTGACTGCTTCATTCTTAAAAATCTTTCGATATCAACGACTGAAGGTAGGGAAATCTTTCATGGAAAAGGCTGCAGAAAATCCCGCCTTTTATGTAAATATTCGTGTGCGTTTCTCTTTATCAACATCGTTTAGTAACTATGTCAACAAGAGGATGTGGACTGAATTGTGGGCATATTCTGTGGCGAGTCTGACAGGGCCTTCATGTTTGCATTTCAATAGCCTGTTCCTTTTTTCTAGGGAGGTCATAGGACATGCATAAAAGTGTTAACACATAAGTGTGTATTTAATAAGTTACATTCTGATGCATTGCTCTCTTTACACAGCTGACTTAATGGCACTTAAATCGTTCTAAGAGTGCAGACGCCCAATGTCTCAAACCACAGTGTGTGAAGCGTGACCCACTAAACAAAGATAAGGGAACCCCCCCACATCCCCCCCACACACACACAGCTCTCCCACCAGAAACATGAGCGCATACACACGCAGGCTGTCACTGCACTGTAATGGCAACGTCAGGTTGAAAATATATCTGTTCATTAATTGGTAATTTATAATGCACTTCTTTCAAACAGGCTGCTTCAGGCAACAGACGTAAAGGGTATTGGTGTAGCCATAAGGAATCTACTGTGTGGGCTTGCACCTTATTAAGGTGGGCCTATGGCAGTGGTTTCCTTAAACCAGTGGTATGCAAACCTTTGCTACTCAGCCCCCCCTTCGGTACAAATATTGACTCTGCCCCCCTTAAGCAACATGTTCTATTACATGCTGTCACCATAGTCTATTTTAAAGAGCCTTGCATCCCCTAGCCCCCACGGACTTCCTTTGAGCCCCTAGGGGGAGGAGTCCCACAGTTTGAAGACCACTGCCTTAAATCAACATAAATTATATGTATTTATTTGAAATGTTGTGGTGCTCCCCAACAACCAGGACAAAGTGTGAGCTTGTATATGCTATCTGCATTATATTGTACATAGTAGATGATACTAGTATCCAATTAGCACCCGGAGTGGGGTGAGCAGCCAATCAGGTTTCTTGGATCACGGGCTGAAACTGCTGATCTCAGTCTACGTTCCATAAAACCCGATGGCTGCTTTCCATTGCCCCGTAACGCCATCTTCTTCCCACCCTCCTGTTCCCTTCATTTCTTTAGTAACCACAATCCTCCCTCCCCTGCCCCACTTACCTGATTGTGGTGGCGGCGGTGCCTTAAATCGCACCATCACTCTGTTACCCTTTGCCAGGTGGCATGGAAATGGGAGAAGGGCTCCTTATGGAGCCCCGCCCTCAAGATCCATGGCGGCCATCGTGTGCCAGAATTTTCATTCAATGAACGGGACGCCAGCAGCGTTCCGTTCCTTGAATGAAAATATATTTTCCTATCACTCCAGGTTTCCAGATCAGAGCCATAACACCCATCCGGCGGTGCCATATTGAATGCTTCTCATTTCATCGATTGTGTAAAGATGAAAAGCAGAAAGTACCATGCCAGCATTTTAAACTGTGCATGCAGGATCCAAAAGGAGCTCTGGTGATAAACACATATTTTCACCTGGCCCCATTGGATGAATCCTCTAAATTGGCCTCAGCTGCTCCAGTTGTACAGGTCATCCACTCTCTGTATTCACAACCTTCTTTTTTATATGGCTTTGCTTTGTGGGATGTTTTAACCCACTAGGCTCTGCCCTTTGACATCCCTGTGTGCTGATGGTGCAAGAATCATCAAAATGGCTGCAAAAGCCCTATGCACGCCAAAACCTACGAAAATTGCGCTTTGAAACTGGAAAAGATGGCTGCCAAATCTACTTTGCCTGTTGTCAGTGGTGGAAGGAGACCTCACTGCTGAAACCTGTCACTGGGCTGCCTACCAGGGAAAAATGGAAACTGCATGAAAGGCAGTGCTTTCTTGAAAGAAACCCAGAAATTGCTCCTAAGTCCCTTTTTCTTGGTTCCTGAAAATACAAAATACCGGTCCAAAACACCACAAAACATCCAATATCTTTGCTGAGTGTTACCCGCCACTTCATCTAAGGAATCAATATGTGCATACCTGTGAAAATGTGTCAAAATATGGGCGCAGTACCAGCGGCCGCCTGTATGACAGCTGTCATTAGTTGCATCAGAAGCTTAAACTTGTGCAATTGAAATCCAATGTCTGAGAATTAAGTGACCTGTTATCAAAAGTAATATAGGTTGCAATTATTGAACCTTCATGGTTTAGAGACTGAAATTAGTGTTCTAGCTGCTTGTTTAAAAATTGTACGTTTTATTTTAAACCAAGAAAAATGTAAGAAATTGACAGTGAATTTAAGCTGAACTCAAAATCACCAAAACCAGTTCCCCACAGGTTCCCCCAACAAAAAGGCATCTCTCCTGCATCTCACCAAGGCCAGGAACTTACACCTTTGTGTTGATTAAATCAGGGGAGGGGATCTTGGGCTGCTGCCGGAGTAGCACAAAGGACCATCCTGGGCTGAAAGGATATGCAGATTGTAAAGTGTCAAAGTGGCCTCTGCCATGAGGTAGGGGACGGAGATTGCTCTTGAGCTGCAAGATGGAGATGGAGGCGGGGACAGAAACTTTTGTTGATTCACAAAGCACAGAAAGCACATTTTTGAAAAAGTGATAAAGGACTGTGCGAATTTGTAAAAATTATAGAATTCACAGCATTTGTAATGTCATTTTTTTGTAAACATTTTAAAAGGAGCCAGAACTCTGTGCGATGTTCTGAGAAGGCACTGTGAAAATTTGAGTTTTGTAGCAATTGTATTTATGTCAGAAGCATGAAACTTCATATGATTATGCCCATATACTATGCGCACATATGTACAACATTTTGGACAAATTAGATATCGTGTCCAGGACAAAAAGTGCAAATGTTTGCCAAATCCAGACCCAAGATCTCACAGCAATGAGGCTTGGAAGAATATGTGCTCCACAAAATATGTGATCTATGTATGTTATTGGTATAAAGATTGTACACATGTAAAGATGTATTATATCAAAAATTGATTTTATGTGCAAAAGGCAAAGGGGAGGATGTTTTGCCTCATATAATAGCATCATCACGATGACACTCTGTTTTCTCCTCCAATCAAGGGAGAGAACAGAATTTAGCCAATAGACTACCTATGGGGTGCGCCTAGGATAATTCAGCTTACCCACCCCTTATCAAACACATAAATAGAGACAGCTGAGGACTCAGAAAAGATACTGATCCACCCACCATCTCGAATTTGGCTAAGCACTCTGAAGGAGATCAATTCATACTCCTTGTTCCAGATTACAGAAACTTTGCAAGCAGAAAGGCTCAGAGCATAGCTGAACCACTTTCAGCTGGGCCTAACTTCCAGAACCCATCCCTCAACTTAAAGGGGAAACCAAAGAGGCAGCCAGGCTGTGCTGTAACTGCTTGCCTGCCAAAGAATTATCTTCATAACCAGAAGGGCAGATTAAACCCCGTCTGGTGCCGTGCTGTGCAGATCAGAGAGCCATTGCAGATCCAGTCCAGTTGTGCTGTGCTGTGCAGACCAGAGAGCTATTGCAGATCCAGTCCAGTCCTGCCGTGCGGTGTCCAGAGCGCCTTGCTGATCGCTGAACCAGACCAGTCCGGTGTGCCCAGCCATCTGTCCCAGAAAGAATCCCTGACGAGAACCAGATCCCTGATGGTTCCATTCAAAACATTGGTAGTGAATATCCATAGTATAGGATTATCACTAGCCTATGTACTGTCCATAGTCACCCCTAACCAAATCAAATCTATCTTATATCTAGAACTGTATTGTTAGAAATCCTTTTTGTCTTGCCTGAACTCTCTCTCTTATCCTATAGTCCTTTTGTTATATCGTTAAAATCATCTTTGCGCTGATATATTGTATCTGAAGAAGGCAAGCGTCTCGGCTGGCAGTTGCCTTGATCAAGTGGCTGAGCATCCGTGTAGTTTGTTTCTTCATAGTCCATCCCTAGTGTAAAGAAACCTTGTTTGTATTTTAAAAGCGCATCCTGCTTTTACAATTTTGCCTCTTTCTAAAAAAAACGACCTCCACGAAAACGTCCATAACGTCTTCATACTTTATGCTAGAAACTTAACTGTCTACTTATAGCTAACATCCTAAGCTTTCTAAAGAACCCAAAACCGCATCTCAACTCCTTATAGTTTTTCCGCATTCTCACTTAGCGCGCACGGAAAAGTTTGCCGCAAATTTTTCATTTGGCCAGAATCTACAACGTGTAAAATAGCTCTTCATTGCACCCGACCTCAAAATTAACTTTTCAACTTGCTTATTACTCTTATTACTCTGAAACCATACAAAGTGGCTCCCATTAGAATTTCCACAATTTCAGTGAATTAAACCATTTTCAGTGTTTAACCCATTCATTCAAAGCCAACTTTAAAATCATTTTTGACAGTTTACAATCACTTCTGTTTCTGTCTTGTGTTTGCTGGGGGGAAATTGGGATTGATATATTGTATTGACTTCTGCATTCCTGAAACCTGTTCTCTCTCCTTCTATTTCTTCATATTGCATATTGGAGGGGATTGAGGGGTGTGCAGGGGGAAATAATAACCACACTGCTATTTGAGTTGAACACCCACCCACCAAAGTATTATTTCCGTGCTGCATTGTTTTTGCTCATTATTACTCCTTATGATTAAAATGATTAAAGAGATTGTGTAGTGTGAAATCACCCCATTGGTGATTATTGCATTACCATTAAAAATTGTTTGATTATATTGTGAAATATCTAAATAAATATTTTAACTTTGCAAACCAGCCTGATTCCTGGTTCAGTGTGACCAGGGGGATTCAAAGAGAGGGGCGTGATATAAGTGGTACATTGTTCAGAATAAAAGAACTTATAGACACAAATAAATAATAAAGGGTTTCCGTTGTGCATCCCACGCTAGGCATTGACTTAGGTGAAGTGCTGGATTGAAATCACTTACAGCTTACTTGCAAGGGTTGAACTATATCGAACCCATATAAACATATACATGAAGAGATACATGTTTTCTCTTCTGCGACACATCAGTAATCTGCCTGCACAATTATTTCTGAGTGTGAAAATTCATAAGCTAGTAATGGGAAACACTACCCACTTTTCTCACTCAACCACCGCACTCACACGCCTAAAAATATACTGAAACACAGCTCGCAAATCATGTTCTGTACGACATTAGTCACAGATGGCCCCAATATGAAGGTATGTAAGGTTTATGACGCTGTATTGAATTTCTTTATTAAATTGTAGGGGAGACTGGGACAATTGAGACTAGTGAGTTGCTTATGGCTCTCTTGACCTCCACATGGGCTGCATATATCCTAGTCCAAGCACCTATCTTCACCAATGTATTCTAAAGCAAGGTAACTCCTACTGTCTTTACCTACTCTATTGTGGGATGGAAACCTAAAGGTTGTGGACAGATCTGTCTAACTCCCCCAGGGATTTAGGAAATGGTCCTTTTCCTTTGGTCAGCAGGCTGATTGCACCAGGGTTTCTCCACCATTCTCCCCCTCACAATTTCTCTCTCTGTCTCTCTATGTTTCTCTCTCTCTCGACCCATACATAGCTCCTCTCGCCCTCTCTGTGATCTTCCTTTTTTCTCACTCCATCTGTGCCTTTTTTCTTCTCAATCCTCTGTCCCTTCCCCCTCTCCTTCTATCTCCTCCCATCTTCTTCTTTTATTCTCTCCACCACCATTGCATACATGCAGCTCTCTCCTCTCTCTCTTTCCTTTCACTCTCGCTCTACCTGCCCTATTGTCCTCTCGCATCTCTCCCTCAATCACCCCTTTCTATCTCCAGATATGCCTTATTCTCTCCGCTTGTCTCTCCCAACTACCTTCCTTCTGAGTCATTCCACCATTATCACTTCTTCTTCTACTACCTACTATACACTCTCTCTCTGTCACTTCCACTCACTCTCTCTCTCTCTTAAAATACCCTTACACTTTACTCCCTCGCTCTCTGTATTTCTATATCTGACCTTTCGCACCCACTCAACACTCTACCCACAACAGGTACCAATCTCTCCTACAGACAATACCTTACCTGCACTCTCTCAGAACACTGCCACAGTCTCCTCAGCACTCCACTCCCCCACTGCCCTGTATCTGGCCTCTTGGGCCAAAACTGCTCCACCTTCCAAACTCTTGTGTGTTGGCTGTGTTTATAAGCCCAGCCTACCAACTTCCACCATTCCTCCTGACTCGCATTATCCACCCTGATTACATGCTACCCTTGGCCAATCTCTGGGAAAGCTATCCCTCGGAGTGCTGGGACTTCCTCTTGAAGGCTTTAAGAATGATTTTAGCCCCGCCCCTTTCTAAATTTCCATTTGTGTGTGGGCAGCCATATGCTCAGGCCAGAGGTATTTCTTCCTGTGCTAGTGAGTTTTGTTCTCATCTGTGTTTGTGGAAGATTTCAGTATCTCACCAGTTCTCCTGCAATCCCTTCTCACTCTCAGTTCGTTTAGAGTTGTTCCACCATTCCCCTGGGGTCCATCTGGGGTTGGTGGGTCAGTGTTTGCCTCCAGTGTATATGTTCCAGTCCGTGTTTCATTGGTTGCGCTCCTGTGCATTCTGGGAGTTGTGGTTGCAAAAAAAGACATGAGTGAACGCTGGTCAGAAGAGAGGCTAACAGGCATAGTGGAAGAGACAGTGGTGCCAGCAGTCATATACAGTTCATACTCCAGCGGGAAACGGGCAGCCCCTGCCCCAACTCCCTCACTCTGCCTCTAGGGAAGGACCATCTCTGTTACACACCCATGTATGTCACCTAGCCCATTTTGGGAGGTGTCCCTTATCCCACCCTGACAGGGCCATGACCCTGTCACACCTAGGAAGTAAGATTGCATTCCTGTAGCATAAATACAGGCCTACAGGAACCAGAATGCATTATGATTTAAGCCTAAAAGTAAAAAATGGTTTATTATTTTAGACCTGCTCTGGGGCAACTTGAGACTCAGTCGAGTGTGTTGTACATTTTTCAAGACATAGACACACAGCAGAAGTGACTGTGTGATAACGTTTCTTTACACATAACATGCATAATATTTGAAGTTCCACAGAAAAGTTTTTGTGCACCAAGCAAGAAAATATACACTATCATCAGCAGGCAGGGAACGGTTTGGAATAGCACCAGGTCTGTATACAACTGAACTGTGGCCAGAATGTTAGGTTATGCCCAGAGATTGTGAGAGTGTACCTTGCCCCTCATGTCACATCCTATATACACCAATGACAAAGGGAAAGAGATGTGAAGTAAATGAAGGAAAGAGAGAAACTGTAGAGGAGAATAGGTGGACTTCAGGCAGTGAAGGGTTAGGGCACACATGTAGACATTAACTTGCCTTCCCAGCAAGGCAAGAGTCACATTCCCAGGGTAACTACATACATCATAAGATAATGTACATTGGGATTCCAGTGAAAATGTTGCCAACAAAAAAATAGTTAATGAAGAAATGGTGTTGAAAATACCCATGCAATGAAAACGTCACCAATCAAAAAGTAGTGAAAAAATGCAGCTTACAAATAGTCAGAAATGCAGTGCTGCTAGCGAAGATGTTTGGGTTAAGGTGAATTTAGTGAACTTCTGATGGTCTGGTTTAGGGTAATGATAAAATTAGTGGTAAAGCTAGGTCTAATAGAGTAACACTTTGGGTAAGTGTTAAAGAGAGGTTAGGGTGGGCTGGGAATGTTTGCATGGATAGGGGTTAGGATATACTGATTGGTATGGGTAGAGTGAGCTTTAGGGTAAGTGTTAGATTTGCAGTTAGGGGTAAGGCTAAGGTTAGGAGTAGAGCAAGGGTTTGGGTCAGGGCAAGGGCTATGGAATTTGTGGAGAGCAGGTGATAGGTATGGAGTTAGGTCCATTGCTCATTTTCTTTGTATATGGTGTTTTGTATCAAGCCACATACGCATAAGATCTTTTAATGCACTGAAGGGTTACAGTTAGGGAACACCTAAGGGTTCTGGGTAAAATAAGGGTTGCAAATCAAGTTAGGGTAAAGGTTAGGAATGGAATAAGGGTGATTGTCGAGGGCTGGTGATTGCTTGGTTTTATTAAGGGTTTTGGTCACGTTTAGGGTTACATTTTTGTGTTTTTGTGCATTTCAAAATAGCTTTTTTGGACACTTTATCATTGGCAACATTTTCACACTTTGCATGACTGCTTTCTCTCAGGACTACGTTTTCTGGGACACCTTTTTCAATAGAACTGTAAAGTGGTGTGGGGTTTCCAAGGCAATTACACAGCATACACTTGCATGATGAAGTTCAAACAGAATTGGTATTATTTTATTGTTCATGATAATAAATAATAATACTACTAAGAACTCTCCCTCATCCCTGCTGGATCAGAATTGTCGCTCCGTAAGAAGCCCGCCATCCCTGGTGAAGGGACAGAAGACGGGGCCCCACCTCGTCACAAGAGACTTGGATGATGGCAGAGTAAACTTGAGTATCTCGGAGGGTGTTGGGTGGGTGGGGTAGCAGAACCATGTGGTGGTTCATGGCCATGATGGCCATTATTGAAGTGAGAGTGGAGAGAAGGAAATGTGTGTAGAACATTGTTGCATGTGCGACACAACAACCATTCCTGAGATTGTCTATGCACGTGACCATGCACAACTATTGAGCGAATGGGTCTTTGTCTTTAAGATACCCAGTGCTCCCTCTTTGCCATACAGATGCAACCCCACCCTATGCTCTCCTCTGACCAAGGAGAGCACAGGTCTGCCTGTTTACCTGTCACTGAGAGAGACTGCTTGGGGCATAACCTTGGCATGAGCATCTGGAAGGAATTTGGCACCCACAGAGGGCAGATAAGTAACGACTGGACTGACAACAAATACAGAAAGAATCAGAAGCCCATTAGGTCTCCACCCTACTGAGACAAGATGCATTTGGTAGGGAAAAAAGGGAAGACATGTAGAGTGTGGAAGAGAGAATGGAGTGACGTCATGATATGTATTTATGTTTCCAGGACCAGCTTGTTAAAGATCGCCCCCCGGGATCAGAATGTGGTTGGGCCAGTCCCTCCTCCTTTGGGTTCCTTACTAGCTTGCCTTTGCTTTCCAGAGAGGGCTGTGTTTAACTTAATCTCTTTCCTGACTTGAAGGTACCGCTCCCATTGAGATTCTAAGCACCTTTGAGGCAGGTATAAGGATTCTCTTATTTTTTATGTGTATTGTACCAGTCCCACCTCTAGGGCCAAATAAAGTGTAATTTATATGGAAGAAATATGATTTGAGGTAAATAAGAACTCACAGTAAACTATTGTGTTAACTAAAACATGCAGATACAATAATAAAGCTTTTCTGAGATGTAGCTTAGGGTACTCGTCCTATGTAAGTACAAGTAAATAATCGATTCAATATTGAAATGCCCTGCTAATAAATGGGTCTAAATCCCCCTATTGGGAAAGAGTGCAGGAACTATAGCACTAAATTAAAGCCACAAATCACTTGAAGAGGAAAATCCACCCACACACTGAGGTAGATGAGGCAGTGAGCAAGTTCAAGGACTAAGGATGGCGCTAACCCCTCAACCCACCCTCTGTTAGTACCTCACAGGTTGCACAGAGAAACAAGTAAATGCTGGTGGGATTCATAGTTTACCTTTTGTGATTTCTAGTCATTGACCTTCAGTTTATTTTTTACTATGCACACCCTGGGGGGATTCTGACCCCTGTTATTCCCAAATACTCTCTTTTTAATACTAAGCATCAGTTTTGTGGGGTGTTGTGGTTCGTTGTGTTAAATATATCTCAGAGGACATCAGGAGATGGAGCCTAGACATCAGAACACTGATCAGTGAGGCAAGCACTCGCAAATAGCAACCATGCCCCTTCTTGTTGCCTGTAGCCTTCTGCTCACCCTAAAGTACTCCCACGCCACCCATGATTCCTGTTACTGGTGTCAAATAGTAAAGGGAAAGTACTCCCACACTACTGTTGATTCCTGTTACTGGAATCAAATAGTAAAGGGAAAGTACTCCCACACCACCTTGATTCCTGTTTCTGGTGTCAAATAGTAAAGGGAAAGTACTCCCACACCACCCTTGATTCCTGTTACTGGTGTCAAATAGTAAAGGGAAAGTACTCCCACACCACCCTTGATTCCTGTTACTGGTGTGAAATAGTAAAGGGAAAGTACTCCCACACCACCCTTGATTTCTGTTACTGGAATCAAATAGTAAAGGGAAAGTACTCCCACACCACCCTTTATTCCAGTTACGGGAATCAAATAGTAAAGGCAAAGTACTCCCACACCACCATTGATTCCTGTTACTGGGGTCAAATAGTAAAGGGAAGGTATTCCCACACCACCCTTGATTTCTGTTACTGGTGTCAAATAGTAAAGGGAAAGTACTCCCACACCACCCTTGATTCCTGTTACTGGTATCAAATAGTAAAGGGAAAGTACTCCCACACCACCCTTGATTCCTGTTACTGGAATCAAATAGTAAAGGGAAAGAACTCCCACACCACCCTTGATTCCTGTTACTGGTGTCAAATAGTAAAGGGAAAGTACTCCCACACCACCCTTGATTCCTGTTACTGGAATCAAATAGTAAAGGGAAAGTACTCCCACACCGCTCTTGATTCCTGTTACTGGAATCAAATATTGAAGGATTTGCTCCTTTGGGCTTATGCCATGTCTCTTAGTTGAACCCTTTAGCTTTGCCCACTAAAGAGTTTTCATGAACTGCCCAATAGTTAATTACTAGACTAGATAACGTTGTAATGAGGCAATTGATTACTGATTTTGTCAACCCCCTTCTCAATACGTCACCCTTTAAACTGCCGCATTAAATCCTGCCAAACCCATCCTAAATATTATAATGTATGTCTAAGAAAAGCAGCGCACTTTCATTCAATCTGGATTCCTCCTGGGCCACATCCGTGCTGGTTTACGACCATCCTAGGAACCCACCCTGTCCCTAGCAAAGTTCCTGGACGGCCAACTCTAAATAGTACGCTTCTCTTGCCTGATCTTAGCACAGAAGAGTCTTGAATTGCCAGATACAACTTCCTGGCAAAGCTTTTCAGAGTGGCAGGATTTCAACTCGTGCATGCTCATGCAGAGATCTGTGGAAAAATGGGCAGTGTATGTTACACCATTTGGGGTAGAGATACCGGCACAGATGCAGCTTAATGTAGAGGTAAGTGGCAGTGTGGGCGGTATGTCCCAGTGTGGCCTTGGAAGAATGCGCATGTAAATCATTCGGCTGACTGCAGTCTCTAGCCGCACCCCCTAAAGACTTATGCATGGACAGAAGGTTGCTTCCCATACGTAGGCATTTACGTGGCGACCTGGAGGAACGATGGAAGAGTGCGCTTAAGCACTGAATGTAAGTGGGGCGGGAGGATTGCGGCTGCAGGGCTGTGCAGCAGGAAGGAGGTACAAGGAAGAACCCCCCTCAAAAGACTGACCTTGTGGGGGGTGAACTTAGCGGCTGACTTTCCGCAAAGTTGGTCTTTTGCATGTGGGGTTTAGACCCCAAATCCATTCTGCAGATAGCACAAAGTATTTTTCCAACAAAGATGGTGAAATTGTTTAATGGCAACTCCTTTACTCCTTCAATTTCCTTGCATTGCATGTTTCATGATAGGTATTCTAAGATCCAAACTGTTTTTGTGACTTTAGTTCACATTACAGGTTTGCTTACATATTTTATGTTAATTCAGTAAAGACACAAAAGAGTAGGTAGAAATGCAAAAACATATTTGCACATGGCCAAATCTTACTGGTGCTATCACGGTGTCAATCAATGGCTGATGAGGGGTTCCTTGATTTGCAGGTTTTTCAGTTCCTTTCTAAAAAGCAGTAACAATGGGGCCAATCCGATGAACAGTGGTGTGTTGTTAGAGAGTCCAAGTGTGCAGCGAAGGACAATCATGTTTTGGGAGTTCTTGCATAATGAGTGGTGTGGCTAATGAAAGCGTAAAAGTGCCTTTACGCTTTCACAATCCGCTCCATCTCCTGCTCGTGCCGTTTCCAGGCGAAGGAGGGCAGCAAGACGGGGTTTGCAACTACGCTTTGGTTTCCACCCCCATCTCAGAAGAGCATACAGTTTGACGCCTAGATGAGATTTTCATGCAGTTGTAAAATCGAGGGATTCCAATGGAATACGCATGGCAATTTAACCTGCTCAAATGTGTGCACATTCTGTTGGAATCTGTTGCAGGAAAGCATTGCATGGAAGCGCAATTTGCAGGCAGTGTTTTACTCCTCTCAAAGCGCAGAGTGAAACTGAAGAATTAAGACGATTTTGCCTCATTTTTCTCTTAAGTTTTTCATTCCATTTTGCGAGTGATGACAATTGCATGCCGGCGCCCCAACCCTAAGTGTCGGTGACTGCATGCAATTTCTATTTTTTTTTATATACGATCCCCTTCGTGCTTTTTCCTTCTTCGAAAAGGCCGTCGCAGGAAATATGTGGAACAGGTTTACAATCTAAACCAACAAATGATACAGACCTTGTAATTGAGAAGGAAGGCAATGACTAAGTTGGGTTTCACAGGGCAAGTCAGTTATGTGTTCATGGCTGAATGACCTGTGTTCAGGTTGCAAATAAACACGAGCATTAGCCTGCGCCTTCTGCACCTCCCCCACAAGCAGGAGACACATTAGGATTCGGTTATTTAACTATAGGCAGGGCACTGCAATCTTTTGTGCAATTATCGACAATTAAGGCAGCATTTCTTGACCTAGATCTTGGCAAATAATAGCCTTGATAATTGTAGTCATTGCAGAGCTGCCCAAAAGTTGCTGAAGTTAGTGCCTGATTCATCTAATAAACTGATGTGTATGGTATGTCTAATATAAAACTATTTTATCCATGTCTTTTTTTTATAATACATGACACTGTCTAAAATAATTCACAATGAGACACCATGAGGGCCACTGGTAATTTGGTGGTGACAGTAAAAGCATGGACGCAATACATCACTCCTTTTGCTATGGAGGGTTCTTGGTGGGCAAGGGAATAAACCAAAAAGGTATCAACACTGAGGGCCAGAGTTGGGTGGTAATGACATTTGAAAAATACCACGCGATTTACTGTCCACCCAGTTCAGGACTGGGTGAAATACTGACAGCATTGTCCCAATTGAATACAGCCAGAGGTATGATAAGATATGATATTTTATTTATATCGCACTCATACACAGGTGTTTCAGAGTGTGACAAGGCAAGGGAGGGGAACAGGGTATAACGAAACAACGATCTTACTAGGCCCAGTGACATTGAGAACGTGCAAATGCATGGGAGAGGGGGATGGGAAAAGTGCATGGAGGGGAGGAAGAAAGTGGAAAGTGCAGAGCAAAGGAGAAACAGTATAAATAATCATAGCAAAGATAAATAAATAAATAAATAATAAAATCAGCACAAAGTGGTAGTGCAGCCAAGTGGCAAGTGCTAGGTTTGAGGCAGCAGATCAGGGGGGTCTGATAAGTGCAGGAGGGGAAAAAGGGGGGGGGCTGTATTGGTACAGATACAAACCCCAGTCCAAGGGGTGGCCCAGAGGCAGTGCGGTAGGGTGGCAGCATGAGCAGCAACCTGGGACCAGAGACAGAGGGTGTCCCAGTGCAAGGTGCCAAGAGAGCAGATCAGCAGGGGGGAGGGGGGGCGAAGGCAGAAGCAAAGAGGAAGGTCTTGAGGTGCTTCCAGAACCTGAGATGGTTTTCCTCAAGTTTTAGAGTGACAGGGAGGCTGTTCCAGAGGGAGGCCCCAGCCGAAGACAGTGGAGGTAAGAACTGTAAAATGCTCCATATCATTTTTCAACTATACAACTATACAGAACTATACAGAAAGGAAGTGCAAGCCCATATTTTATTTGGAGACATTAGAAGGGGTGAGCAAGTGGGTGTCTCTGTTGCCCCTTCTTGCCCTCTACCCATGTTATCCAAAAACGAGTCCGTTTGGACTCGTATCTGCATTAAACATGTACAGTGGTTTCCTATAGTCAATATGGATTATGAGATCTGACTCCAAGTGCAAATATGCAGTATTTTCTTTTAGCATCACTTGTCCGATAACCATTTGAGGTTCTGGCTCTCAATTTCCAGCAGGACATGTTTGTATGTATTTTCCATTGCTCAATGCACATTAGTTCTGATTCTCAGATTCAGAATACACTTTTTTTCTGTAACTTCACTTTCTTAATGCACTCTAGGAACTCCCACTCCAACTTCCGGCATCCTGCATTGCTGTATCAATTGGGTTACTTCCATAGGCCTTGGACCCATCGTCTTTTCTTCTGTCAGTGGGACTTTGCTGCAGCCTCTTCCGCCTGCTTTTGGCATCTGCCTACAAACCCTTGCTCCTAGCATGGATTTGAGTTCCGGCTCCTTTGCATCCCCCAGTCTGTTCTCCGGTGTCCCTCCAGTGCCTTTGCTTGGACTCTGATTCTCGTGTCTTTATCCTGCTGCTAACTCTTTTTCACATAGCTGCATACTCCCAGGCCATGGCAAGGATTTGCTTGTCTTCTTGGGTCCTCTTCGGTCTGCATCTGATATCTGCCGACTTTCAGCAGCTCGGCCTATCTTCCTGGGATCTTCACCGTGCATTTTCTCACCGCTGCACAACAGTATTTTGCAGACTTCAGCACTACTAGCCAACATTTCTACTAACGAAGACCACCACATCCAGTCTACTTTGTACAAAATGTTCTCAAGCCAGCTTCTTGGTTTTTATCATGAGGGGGTCTCCATTGGTTATTGATGTAGAAAATTCCCGCTTGGTTTACCTTTCTGCTTGGAACTTTTCTAACCTTGCCTTGAGCATGTCTGTTCACTTCTGGTGCCTGTGGTCTTGTATATGAAACCTGCTTCTTTTGTTTAGCCTATCATTTATTACATTCTTTGTTTATTCATTTGATGATTTAAGGGTGGTTCTGTTTATTTGGCATTTTTAGAGCATATTAGACACATTTATGTGTTTTTTTATACAGGCCTTCATTTGTTCTCTATATATGGTTTCAAACAACAAGGCAAACTTAATTCCCTCTTCTACAGTCTTTGAAACCATCATGTAAAAGACCCAGCAGCCTTGCAGTCTTTCTTCCCACTACAAAGTGTAATTTACTGCCTTTGTTTAGGGGTGTCAGATTGTGCATCAACAGCATGCTTTGTTCCAAGTCTTTATGGCTGCCTCTTGGTGTACGGCTGCCTCCTCCAAGTATTCCCCTCAGTAGTGGCTGGTGAGTTTGAAAGTTGGTGGGCTGTACATTTCCAAGTGGTCATTTGGGAGCGAGCGAGCGCACGAGCCCACACCACACAAGAGGGATCCGGGGGTGGGGGGGTTCTCCCCAGAGAAATCTTTGAAAAATGGCCTCCAAAATGTGCAGTTTACTGTCCAAACCCACTGAAATATGACATAGAAAGCATTAGGTTTTACATAATAATGGTGGTATATTATTCTTACGTGTGCAAGTGTGATGGTGTATTTTACAGTAGCTTGTACTGAGAATAGCTGAGAGTTTGCCCTTTCCCCAAAGTCTCTGAAGTTACCCTCGCTCAATTTGAAGGGTTAGCCCCTCCACCCCACTGTATTGTGGTGCCTTATTCATAAAAAAACAACAGAACAACTTAAATGTTATGGTTATTTACCCACCCATTGACTACCCATGGCCAAGCTAACCTCATGGCGATTCCCACCCACTTCCTACCCTTCCCTTGCAAAACACATCCTCCAATGATCTCTTTGAGCTAGCTTTAGCAAGCATAACCAACAAACTGTGTGCTTGAATGGCCTGCCAGTGTTGTTTCAAAGCAATCTTCTGAGAATGAATGACTCAATTGGAGCAAAGTGGTGCATCCTGCCCAGCCTGTGGTATCTATGGTGGGCGGACGGTAGAAAAAGAGTGAAGGGGGCTTTTCGGCTATATGTTGCATTTCAGAAAGGACCTTCTGGTGGCTTTATTTGCTTAAGCATTGGTCTATGTGTCATACATATATGTGTGCTACAAAACTGTTCTCATAAACTGAACCGAGTGTAGCCAGTTAGCATGGCCTCTTATAGGAACTGGCATTAGATGTTGCGTGTGATTCCATTTGCGCCATTATCAAAATGATATAGTTCTGTACGAATGAATCTCTTCTGCAGTTAACAAACCTTTGAAAAGAGCTATGTGGCCTTGAACATATGCTTGGGTGTATCGACGCTCGGCTGGGCTCTCGTGCAGTGCCAGCAGGCTAGCACTTAGGTGAGCAAGAGCCACAGCCGAGCGCCGATGCAGCTGCAGGCAGGGCCTAGCCCTACCCTACCGGCCTCAGCCTGTCCACGGCCCACAACAGCACAGTCTAGGCCCTGCATCCCCAGGGCAGTGCTAGGAGTCCGACAGTCCTCCGACTTGGAGCACTGTCCCGGGGAAGGCCTGCCGCCACTGCAGCTAGTACTTACACACAAGCCAACACTGTTGGTTTTGTCAATGCTTCTTGTGGATGCACAGAACCACGAGTAACCATTTTCACTTCCACCACTGCACAGGTTACTCTATTTAAAGTGTACCTCAAAGAAGGAAGCGATTACGTTCGTCATGAGCTTTACACAAATAAACATGTACTGAGGTTAGCGAGGGCCTTTAGGATTGCAAGCTGGCTCAAATCCGGATGTACAAAGCACTGTGACGTCTTCAGGGCCAGCGCTAATCAAAGCGAGCAAGGCCTACCAATTACCATGTTTCTAGGGAGCACATGCAGAGAGCATTCATTTGTCTGAAGGATTGCATTATACATCTTCCTCCGGAAACATACAAAGATTAACATCAATGATGGCTTGTCGGATCTATCAGGATTTAAATGATGGCCTGCCTTTTCTAAGGCGCACCTCCTTTGGTTTTACAGCAAAACGTGCCATGCATAACATGTATATTGCACATCCCTAAACCTGATCTCACGAGTGAGGCACAGTGCCGCCCAGCTCGCTGTCTCGAATTTGCCCTCAGTTACAGATCCAGGCTATGCAGATTTTGGGCAGCCAGACTTTATCGTTAGGGTTGACAAAAAGCTATGGATGGAAGTTTAAAATAAACATTTGTTTCACACCCATTGGCACTTGAACACTTCCTATCATTTGTTTCACACGGGGCTGAAACAAATAGCTTTCTTTGACAAATGGTCTAACTAAATCAAAACACACACACAAAACAAAGCACAAACTGACACAACCACTAACAGGGTCGTATATCATTAGCTGTAAGTCTGTAAAGCTATTTTCACATGTTTATAATAGCCTGGCATACACGGATCTGTCCATAGTTCGGAGGCCCAAATGAACCTGAAAATAAAGGACAGTGCGTTCAAATAAGAGCCACCAGAGGCAATCCGAGGCATGAGGTGCAGGTTACTGCTCGGTGCGCACTGTTCATCATGAAATAGATGATTTGTATTCAGTTAAGTAACTTAATTTAAAGGCTTCAGCCTTTAAATTAAGTTACTTAACTGAATATAAATCATCTATTTGCAACCCAAACGTCTTGCCGCGGTCTGTGGTGGTCACTCACTGGCAGTGGGTGACCAGCCAGCCCAGGCCATTGACACTCGGCTGGGCTCTCGTGCTAGGATAGTACTTAGAAGAGAGAGAGCCACAGCCAAGCGCCGATGAAGCAGGGCCTAGTAGCCGTGCGGCATGGATGGTCCAACTAGGCCCTGCATTCCCCTGGGCAGTGCTAGGGCGGTCCTCCTCCAGGGCACTGTCCTGGCCTGGGCTCCTGGCTGGGGGAATAAAGGCCAGGATGCCGTGTAGAACACGGCCAACAGTTAACACAATTACACTTACTGGCTAGTAGAACTTCTAGTAGTACACGGCTCATTCGAGGGGAAGTTGAACACGATGTGTGCGGCTGAGTGACGATGATCCAAAGTGAAGGTGGCGCATGCACCCTGCGCCACCATCCCACACCCACACTCAAATGTCATTGGCTGGCAAACAGCCAATGACATTTCTGTATCTACGCACCAAGCGTCACCAGGGGACACAGATTAGTGGAATCTTTTTTCGGTGCGCTGTTTGCGTATATATTATTACTGGCGGGGCCACAACTCAAACACCCCGCCAGCCTCCTAGTTTAAATGGGTTTACGTAAAGTGCATGGATCTATGAGCTCTATAGGAAAAGCTGCGTAATACGGGACACGCCCCGCTGTTGCAGCCCGTCCTGATAAGACGGTCACAGCTCACAGCTTACTGAGCTCACGGTAATGGTATTTAATATTTGTTTGGGATTTTTGTTGCTGCAACGCTGCTGCTGATGCCTGCTGGCAATGGCAAATACAATGATACACACCAAGATTCAGAAGAACTTCTGAATCTGAGAAGTCCAGTTCAACTTTAAATTACTTATACCTCCGTTGGGGCCCGGGGGAGGGGGGGCGGTGCCCCCCGCCCTATGAAAGCAGCAGCCACTGATTCCCTCAGTGGACGTCATTTGGGGATGGCCAGGGGTCGTGGCTGCAACCCCTGTGTTCTCCCTTGCTTTACTTTAGGTAATTTATACCGCACATCCATGGACCCTTGGGCGTTAGGGCGCTAACATAACACAGACAACAACATGAAACACAAAAAGGGGGATCCTAATAAAAAGTGAGCCAGATAAACCGAGTCAGAATGGGGTCTATGAGAAAAGCCAGGTTTTCCGTTTTTTCTTAAAGCTAGTAAGCAGTACTAGATCCCACAGATCTGGGGGAAGAGCGTTCCAAGCCACAGGGGCTGCCGTTGAGAAGGCTCCTTTTTCCATCTTCTTAGATTTGCTTCTAGGAATGGTCATTAAGTTATGAGAGCTAGATCTGAGAGGACGACTATTTGATTTATTAGAAATCAATTCTTGTAGATAATTCGGCATTAAGCCTATTCTACATTTCAGGGTTATTGTTAATAACCGAAAGAGAATTTGAGATGCTACAGGGAGCCAGTGCAAGGACCTTCTTGCTTGAGATACATGATCACGCCGGGTTAATCCGACTACTATTCTAACAGCCCCATTTTGCAACACTTGAAGTCTGTTAATAGCATCTTTGCTAGATCCGATGAGAAGGCTGCCACAGTAGTCCAGCTACGATCCCATAATGGCTCTAGCTAGGGTCTCAGCGTTTGCTTGAGTAATAAAAGGGTGTAAATGAGCAAGCAATTTTATGAAGTGGGTCGCCGAGGATACCAGACTTCTCACATGAGCTTTCATATACAGATGCTGATCAAACACTACACCTAGAGTTTTCACTTTCTTCTGTGGTTTGATGATCACATCACCAAGATGAAATTCAGAGTAAAGTGGTCCAAGTTTCTTGATCATAGATTGTGTGTCAGCCAACATTAAATCAGTTTTATCCATGTTAAGGGCAAGGTTGTTTTCAATCATCCTCTCTTCTACTAAGGAATAGACTCTGTTGAGTTCTTCCTCGTCAAGAGAATGGGAGCCTGCCAAAGGAACGACACACTGGGTGTCGTCGGCATAATTGGTAAACAACACTCCCTCACATTCTAAGGTGTCAAAGAACGGGGCAGTAAAGATGTTAAAGACACAAGGGGACAGGCAGGCCCCCTGAGGAACTCTAAACGACACAATCACAGGGTCAGCTGCTGCCTCCTCTATGGAGACACGGCTGACTCGATTACCAAGAAACAAGATGGTCCATTGAATTGCCTCAGATGAAAAATGTGCCACTTCCCCTAGCCTGTCAGCCAAGATCGCATGATCAACCAAATCGAATGAGTCTGACAGGTCTAGGAGCATAAGCATGGAGGCCGCACCCTTGTCCATTCTATCCAAGAGTTGTGATTTTAACTCTAGTAGGGTGGTCTCTGTGCCAAAGCCCTTTCAGAATCCTGATTGGCGGGGATTTAGGATGGGATGTAAGTCAAGATGTTGAGAAATTTGATTGTAGGCCACACGATCTATAATTTTGAGTAAGACGGGTATATTCGTTATTGGCCTGTAGTTCAGAGGATTGTCAATAGCCAAGCCTGGTTTTTCAAAATTGGCGAGACCGATGCTTGCTTGATGTTGGATGGTAGTTGGCCTTCCAAAAAAGAGGCATTGACAAAATTGCAGATGGCCTCCAAAAGTGGAGTGGGGCAGGTTTTTATGATTTATAGCAGCGCATGGATCTTCTTTGCAACATGTAGTTTTAAGTTGTTCGATAATGAGGGACAGATTATGCACTGATATGCAGTTAAAATGAAATTGAAAAATCGATGGGCATCTCACGAATAAACCCTTCTCTTTGTTAGTGTGACATATAGCCTTTTTTTGGGCTATATTGTCCCCGATGGTAGAGAGTTTATTTTGCATTGAGTCCTGTATGTTTTGGCACCAAGAGGCTCCCGTATTTATAGGGTGAGCTCTAGGTTTTATGCTGGTTTTGTTTTCTTTTAGAAATCTCCTTTGCTACACCTGTAAAAAAAGAAAACATTATTTATTTTTTTTAAACTGAAGATCCTGGAGTAGCAGGGGGCCCCGCCACACCAGGTCTGGGGGTGCCTCAGTGATGTATTCACCCATCAGGGTGAAGGCTGGGCCAGGGTTTGCAGCGCGAGAAGGCAGCGCTGTTGGAGCTGACCGTGACATGTGACACATGCCGAGTTCATCTCCAACCCCTTCTCCTCCGGCTCATATACAGGAACCAGGAAGGTCTTCCTGGTTCATGTTTGTGAACAGCATGGGGGAGCCAATGGTAGCCTGGTGTGACGGACTGAAGCTGGAAAAACAGGTAAGAAGGCTTTAAAAAAAATGTGATGTCTATTTTGCATGTGTGAAGTGCATGTCAGATGTATGTATGTGCTATGGGTCAGTGAGCTGTGGGTGAATAAGATGAAATGTGATAGTGTGTGTGTTTGAATGTTCTGGGTGGGTGGGGGTGTGCGTTTTTAGATAATGCAGTCAGAGTGGATGTAAGAGAAGGTGTATGAGTGAGTGACTTGTGGGTGAATGAGTATGAATTTGATAGTAGGTTTCAATGTTCTGAATGGGTACGCGTCTGTGTGGAGAATGCAGTGTGAGTGGACACGAGAGAAGGTTTATGGGTCAGTGAGTGGTGGGTGAATGAGTAGGAATGTGGTAGTGTGTGTTTGAATGTTCTGGGTGGGTGGGTGTGTTCCTGTCTGGAGAATGCATTGCAAGTGGTTGTGAGAGGTTTAAGGGTGAGTACATGGTGAGTGATTGAGTAGGAATGCGAGTGTGTGTGTGTGTACATTTCTGGGTGGCTGGGTGCCAGTGTAAGTGTATGTGAAAGAAGGTATGTGGGTGACTGTTGTGTGAATGGGTATGGCTGTGATTGTGCGTGTGGGTTCATTCCTGTGTGGTCAATGCAGTTTGAATGAATGTGAGAGGAGATGTATGGGTGGGTGAAAGGGGATGTGCGTGTGTATGTGTGTGTGTGTGTGTGTGTGTGTGTGTGTATGTTTGTTTGTGTGTTAGTGTGTGTAGGGCCCTGGGAGACTGGGGAACCCAAGAGCATTTTGACACATCCTTTATTGACTTTGCATGTTCTACTGTTTTTTCAGGCAAAGTCAAGTTCATGTGTGTCATTACCTGGCTAGACCTGTATTTTGGTATAGCCAGTCTAGCCATTGCTTACTCTGGCATGACATGTATTACTTGTCATCGTTGATAAACCAAGCATGATATGTAGTATTACCTTGCTAGACTGAGCGGTCTAGCGGCCTGTACTTTTCTTACTGTCGGATGACTTTTTATTAACTGAGCATCTATGATGAAGCAATAATGATAAGTGTTCTTATGGGTATAGACTGGATTACATTGGAACCAGTTTGGGCATGTTTTCTTATTGTGACATGTCACTTTTAATGGCCAAACCAACAGGAGTATTTTCTTTCATAGGAGTACTGACATATATTGGCAGAGCCACCTTTGTGCTGAGTGCCAGTAATGATACTAAAAAAAAGTTCTCAAAGCGAACATGAGTATGATCTTATATGGTGGAGCCAGCATGGAAATGTAAGGGTACAGGCAGCACGAACATTTTTTTTTTACTGGCATATATTGAAGGGACCGGCATGACAATGCATTGGGAAATGTGCTTGTGCACTTTTGGTGAATTGCGTCTATTGTACTTTTTTCCATGCGTTACATTACACCCTACAAAACCAATTGCAAACTCTCTGGCCTTCTACACACATTTTCACAGAAAGTGTGTTGTGTAATGCACTATTTTAACGCATTATTCCAAAAAATTTCATGGGAGGGGGAGGAATCCGCCTGGCCCCCTCCAACCAGTCTTTGTTTGTTTGGTCTCCCTCGCTATACTCGATCGCAATCGCACATTTGTGGCAAATATTTACACCCACCAACAAAGCAACTCACCAGCCACCACTGATGTCTGGTATATTTTGGGACATGCGTCCTTCTTTCTACGCTAGGTGAAGCATTTAAGCTTTGATTAAAAAACATGTTTACTTTTTTAATTTAATTGGTTTTTTATAACGCGCGTAATACCTACCTGAGTTCAGTTTCTAAGTGCGGATCTGGGATTCGAACTTCTGTTGCTGTGCATGGTCTTGCTTTTAAGACCAGCGCATTGCCCCCATACTATCCTCTGCCACTTCTTTCACTTGGAGTAGTGCATGACCCTGCAGTGGCATAATCATCATAGACATTACGCACACGTGGTGGTCCCGGCCGGGCCAGGGTGTGGTGTACGCTGTGTTTTTTTAAGGAGCTTGGGAGGGCCTCAGCATGGCTCCACAGGGGCCTCCCAACTTTTGTGCTACACCACTGATTGGGCTCTGCTCTCCTTGAATGCATTCAAGTGTGATGTGAATGGTTGAGAGGGGCCAAAAACTCGACCAGGTCCCTGCTCTGGTGCAACAATGTTTAAGAAAATAAGCGTTGGACATGGAGTCTCAGAAGTGAGAGTGCCGTGGAGTGTCCCTCCCCGACCCACCCAAACTCCTTCTAGGAAAGGGCTTTGGGGAAGCTTTATTCACGGGTCGGTCCTGGGGAGGTGGGTCATTTATTAATGCGCCTCACACATAGAGCTCTGAAAATGATAGATGCACTGAGCCCCACTCTTGAGGGAAGTGCAGCCTCCCCAACCTCACGCTGTTAAAAAATATTGAAGAAGAGTCATGTATCAAAGCCTGGGACGTTAAGGTGTTATCTTCAGCTCTGGGTTGTGGAGGACAACATGTGGTTGCATGTCACATAACTTAAAGATAAATGCACACAGAGACAGATGGCCTTAGCCTACACATGCACAATAGGTTTCTTCTATCGTAGTGGTAGCTGACCCGTAGATACTTTAATAACCAGGGAATTTTGTTGATTCTAAATCCTGTTCAATGATTTAATTTCCAGGCCTTTCTCATGCAACATTTTTCTCCTGGCTAAACAGAGTGCACACCTGCCCAGGGCTGCTTTGGATTGTTTAACACATTAATGCCACAGATAACGAGTACTTCTGTGTCTATTGATCCATAGATGTTTCATACACTAGCTGTAGACTGCGTTAGGGATTGGTTACCCAGTTACAAGTACTGAATTATGTATGTTTTACACATTAGCTGCCAGGTCGAATCTGAAAAATTACATTTCCCAAATGAGTGATCATGGAAAAATCTCACCTCCCTCTGTGCCTCGTTTCTTATATCTGGCTGAAATTAGAGTGCCCGGAAACACGGGTGTTAGGTGCATCTGAAGGGCGGGTGCCATCACTTCCTGTGATGTCACGTGGGTGCAGGGTCAAATGACATCACTTTCTGTGATGTCATCAGAGGTCAAAGGCCATGTGCTGTCTCATCCGCTACCCCTGGCAATTGGGTCAAATGACGTCCCCGCCTCCACCACCTTCTCACTCCTTACCAAGGTCCTGGATGTGCGGGTCATTCTTGGTCATCAGAGACTGCCTGTGGAACGTGCTGCTTCAGTATCATCATGCGTATCTTCACTGCATTGTTTGTGCTTCTCTGGGCAGCACTTCAGTGTATTTAGGCAGGTCCAGTATGGGCACTTTTCAACAGATCCATTACTTGCTCCCTTTTAGGAGGATCCTTTCAGATCCTACGTGCACCCGGCTCCCTTTTCCTCTCTCTTTGAGATATGCTGACCTTCACCAAACACAATCTTTCATGAGTCTGAATTCTACTAATCCTCTATGGATACATCCTGTAGCAGCATATAAGCTGTCAGTTAAAGTCATCACACACAGAAACAAATTCCAGTATTATCATTTTAGAGGATGCCTGAATGAGCACAATTGCCAGCTCTCAATATTATACCTTCCATGGTTCGCCCTGCAGCCTGACTGCCTCTGACTAAGATTCAAAAGGTGGACTGCAGATCAATGTTTCCATCAGTGAGCTACACGCATAATATTCCAGGAGTTTCTGATTATGTACCTAAGGCAAACAAGGCCTGAAAAGGGACACATTTCAGTGAAAGCATTGCCATCTGCCACACCCTCCATTTCCTGTGTGAATATGTTTCTGGTTTTCAAGGCAAAGTTCAGAAAGATGAATTTGGAAAACATGCACGTTGGTTTTCTGTTTTGGTATAGATGCAGCAAAAACTGCTCACCTGTTCATTCTATATTGTAAGGAAGATAGCAGTGGCAATTGTTCTTCTAACTTTTATTACATGCAGCATGTAATCAATATTCACAGCCAGGAAAGGGTTCTCAACCAAACAGATGGCTGGAAATTTGCAGAATTTGACAGTGACAATACATAATCTTTCTTACACATCCCCACCCCGGCACCCCACAGAAACCTGCACCCCACCCACCCAGTCCCCCAACCCGACTTACCTCCTGGCATCAGGGCTTCCTCCACACGACTGCCGCACAGTCCACTGCCACAGCTGTAGAAATAGAAAAGGGACAAGGTGCCTTTTCTATTTCCTATTGTTGCGGCCATCTTCGTTTGATTGATTTGGTGGGAGATAATATTTACATACTGTAGAATGTCCCCGGGTGTGAATAACGATCCCATCGCATGCAGTGCCGGTAAGAACTCTGAGCACTCATGCTCAGGCTAGTCTGCCATTACTCATCCTTTACGCCCTCAAACATGGCGATGATCACATTAACGATCTTCTTAGCAATATCAAATCTCTCTCTGTAACCACTCCAAATTCTCTTCCAAGTCTTCCAGCTGCTACACACTCCTTGCTGGCATGTTTGTCTTATTTCCCTTGCACTCTGACCTCACCCTTACACCTCTTACTGTCAACTGAATCTGATTGCAATTTATAGCCTTCTTTTTCCTACCTACAAGCTTTCCACTACTCACATTGACTACTCGAGTCAACTTATTTCACGGGTCATTTTCTGTCTGAGCTATCCCTTTGTGAGCTTTAGCCCTGCCCTGTTTTCAGCCTTCATTGTTGCCATGTAGTCCTTACAGTTGTTTGTTTTCTGTTCCTCTTCTGGATCAAGCAAGTATTTGTCTACAAAGGCTGTGGGGAGGGATCCCTGATCTTCCCTAGTGCTGGGAAGCTCCCTGCTGGTTCCAGCTCCTCTGTAGCTTCCCTAATGCTCCCCTATAGCCAGTCTGGGGTTTATGGGGTAGGAATTTGGCTCCCTATTCAGCTTCTGAACGAGGGAGCCTATTCCACTCCATTTTGGGCAATAAATCCATTCTTCCTGTCCCAGGCTGGGTTTTGCCCATTAGGCCTAGGTGCATTGTGGTACTTGTAGTTTGCTCCAAACCATCTGAAGAATAGAAAAAAAAGCCTGGCCAGGGGAAAGCATTGGTATAGTCCCAATTGCAATGTCCCCTTTGCAAGTCTCTTATCACATGTTCACTTTTGTATACCTTTTGTGCTGAGTAGGTAGGGGTCTGATTTACAGGCAGGGCAGGCCTGGAGGTAGATCCGTGGCCCCAACCAGCAAACACAAGTTTTCCTGGCACGGAAAAAATGCTGGAGTGGGAATTACCGGCAATTATACCAGCATTTTTCCTGTACCAGGAAACGTGTACCTATTGAGCCTCAGTACGAGTTTGCCGGTATCCTGCCAGAAATTCTGGTGGGATACTGGCAAACAGACTCTACGGTTACTGGTGCCTGTTATCCCAGTATTTCCGGGATATTCTAGGTACCAGCAATGGCGGAAAATCCCCATTTCATGGAGTCTGATAGGACTCCATGGAGGTAATTGCAGCATTTTTTTGCCAGGGGGGCCTGATTTACCGACAGGTCAGGTCTGGAGGTAAATCCGTGGCCTTCACCAGGAAATCCGCATTTTCCCGGTAAAGAAATAATGCCAGTGCCGGAATTACCGTCAATTATACCAGCATTCTTCCTGTACAGGAAACTCGTAATGAGGCCTTAGTGTTTAACATCAGCAAACATTCTGGGCCAATAGAACCTAGGGACTACATGGCTCAGAGTTTTTCCAACCCCTTGGTGAGCTGCTGTGAGGTGAGAATGGCCTAGCTCCAGCACTATCCTGCGATAGCTCAGTGAGACCACTAACTGAATTTGGGGCAGACAATCTCTTCCTATGTCTCCCCAGTAAAATGAGATCTTCTTTAGGAAGAAAATGGCCCAGCCTGGCTATGCCCACTTTCAACAGTGTTTACCCTGCCAAAGGCCTCTGTAAGAGCCAGAGCATTTTGTTGGGCAAAAGCAAGATCAGGGGTGGGGCAAGATTCTCTGTGTCTTCTCAGGGAATCTCTTCTGCAGCGATGTCTGCTCCTCCAAAGCCCCACAAGCCCATGCCGGTCTCTCATAAGCTTTCAACCTCTTGGGGATCAGGGAATAAGGAACGTTCCAAAATCCTGTGGGCTATTTTCTCACTCTCCTTAACATGTATGGGTTATTCCCAATGTTATGTAACAAGACTTTGACTTCACCCCTAAATTCAGGGTCTATCAACCCTGCAATGACATCTAGGTCATAACTCCATGTGAGTCCGGACTTTGAGGCTAGTCTGACATAGGTACCTGTGGTTGGAGAAAGACAGAGCCCCGTGGGTATCAATTGTTTCTCATTAAGTGGGACGAAGACTTCTCCAATACTCTTTAGGTCACATCCTACTGACTGGTCAGTGGCAACAGTGGAATTTATGGCTCTAGAACATAGTTTAGTGAATAGCACAGGTCCCCAACTTTTACCGGTTGGTTGACCTCCCACTTCTGACCCCATACGTGGTCGGTCAGAAGAAGGAGTCAGACACAGCTAGGACATTTCGATCAGGTTTATTCAAAATAATAAATAAAATACCTATCTTGCCTTATTGCTATTGGGATTTTCCCTACCCATCCAAACTAACTAAGGGGCTCATCTGTGTTCAAGAAGTCCAACTCGCAAATAAATGTCCTCTGTCCAAAACCTAATCTACCTGACCCTGCCACTAACCCTAATAAAAGGTTTGCCAAAAGAATGTCTCTCTCTCTCTCAGCTGCTTCCCTTCGGTCATCAGCCTCGAGGCTTTACTTCAGTGTTCACTTAGTTCATATATACACCAGATGAAAAAAAAAGTAATCCTCTAGAAACAAGTTCATTACGATGGTCTCTTCCGGTTCAATATGTGAGATTTATGAGCTTCTGTAGCTCCTGCCAAATATTCCTAAATTTGGTTTTTCCTGCTGGTGTATTGCTTATCTATATTCTCAGCACTTTTCTTAATGGTTTTCTTAAAATAGTCTTTTACAATCCTTCTCCTGACTTTGACTATCTCTATTTCTTTCCACTTTATCCTTCTAGTCTTTGGGATATTCTTATTATCACTGAGACACCAGCACTCCTGGGATTTCTCTGGTAGGCGCCTTCTCTGAGCCCTCAGCGTAACATATAACCTTGACTCACACTGCTTATCACAGTCTTTCATTAAGGGATTCCCCCGCTCTTCAATATTTAACTTTGGCCACTTCTTCCATCCTTCATACTTTACTTTAATATATTTGTAATGATCATCAGATGACCAGAAGCTCAGGGGCACAGACATACACACAATAAACAAAGACACTTTTGTGCCACTGAATCCACCAACTGAGTACCTTATTTGAGCTACCGTGCCTACGTACATCAGATCTCCATTGCCTTAGGGTGTGGTTCACCAACCTATTGCACTAAAATATTGTGCATTTCATACATACTACCCTTTAAGCCCATTGCTACATTGTGGCATCAGATTCTATGTCCCACTATCTCGGAGAGTCCCACTTAGCCCACTATCACACTGTATACTGTGCATTTATGCCTACTGTCTTAAGAATCCTTGGCTTTCTCATTAGCCTACGCTGACACTGTGTACTGTGCACTGTATTGTGTTGTACTGAACTTTGTATTGTGCATTCATGCCCTTCTGCCCATTGTCTTGAAGAGTCCTACCTAGCCTATTGTGAAACTGTATACTGTGTATCTATGCCTACTACCACAGAGAGACCCATCTATCCTACCGCGACACTGCGTAATTACGTCCTACTGCGCACTGCCTTGAGTTCCTTACTTAGGCCACTGCAACATTGTGCATTGCTTTCTAACTACGTACTGCCCACTAGCGATATACCTTACCTGGGACCTCCTTACAGGTCCTCTTTATAGGTCTCGCTGATTGCTCTGTAACACCATGGAATACCTGATATAGCCTCCCTGACATTCAACTCCATGCTTACAAGGTTGTACCCTCGGTGAACAGCAGAGCCCTCAGCCCCCTACCACTCGAAGCTCATTGTCACCTAGATGCATCTAGAACCTGTGACCCATACCAGCGTACCCTGAACTTCACCAACAATGTATGCCACCCTTATTGTCATCACTACTATACTTCAGCATGCCACTTGCCCTTCCCCTACCAGGTGACAGAGCCAACCCACACATGCCCCAAACTTCACACCCCAAGACACCCACATCAGCAAGCAAACAATCTGAGACCATGTCTACCTTTGCTAACCTTGCAAACTGTCCCAAGGTGACCAGATATCTGCCATCCCTGATCTTCCCAGATAGGATCAAGCCAACACCATTCCTGCCTCCACTGAACCTTCTGATCTTCTATGCCAAAAACTCTAATGACCCCTTTAACGGCAGTCCAGGTACCATCATCAATAAACCAAATGACTCCATAAAATCTCTTGATGTCCTACCCACTATAACACCTAACCACCCCTGCCCCTTAGTACGCAGAAATGCCAGACTTGGCCCTAGACTAGGTAAATCCTATCCCTTACCAGCTAGCTCCTACCTTGAAATAATCATAATCGTAGCCAACTTCAAAAGCTTAATAAAACTTTACCTAAATCCCAAAAAGCCCATACCAAACCTAGCTGGGCAACGGATGTACTGGACACCACTGTCCTAAGCAATAGCCCCGCTGCTATCAATGGTGCTCTGATCAATGCCAGGTCCCTGGAGGCACCTGAAGTAGAAATAGCAGACCTAATTACCACTAACGAACTGGACTTCCTTGCAATAACGGAGACCTGGCTACATTCAGCTGCAGGCCCTCTCTTCTTATTGCCACCCCTGACAACTACACAGTACTAAGATCTGACAGAAAGTCAGCCAGAGGCGGAGGAATCGCCTTTATCGTCAAATCCTCCCTGGGTCTCAGAATAGCCCCACAGCCTCTAAACAAATCCTGTGAACTAATGTCAGTCAAACTTCAGCTCACTAACTCCTGGACCATAAAAATGCACCTGATCTACAGACCCCCTGGTCCTATCGGCTCCTTCGAAGAAGATATCATGACCCTTCTTACCTCTAATGCCAAACCCTCCTCACAAATTCTAATACAAGGTGACTTTAACCTGGGGCTCAATGACCCTAATGATCAACCTGCCATAACACTGGCTAATTCATTGTCTGACCTAGGGCCCACTCAAAGAGTTCTCCACCCCACTCACAATAAAGGAAGAATCCTAGACTGGATAGCGGACCTTAATTGTGAAACCACAATATCGTCTATCGAATCACTCCCTTGGACTGACCACCCCCTACTCTCATTTACTATCCAAAATTGCAAACTACCAATTAAGCAAAACCTGGTTGCTCCTCTAATCCCAACCAGAAATAAAAGCAACATCACAGTGGAAAATCTCAAGCCATTTCTCCGACCGCTACTCAACACCCTACCTGCTACCTCCAACCCGGCAGAACTAGTTGAACTCTACAATAAGACCATCACCTCAGCGCTAGACAAACGTGCCCCTCTCAAGCTGTGCAAAGGCAAACCTAAAGCAGACTTGAATTCCTGGTTCACACCGAAACTTAAAGCCCTACGTAATGAAAAAAGAAAAATCGAAATGTCCTGGAGAAACAATATTACCCCTTCCAACAAAGACAACCTACTTAAAATCACAGTACACTACAAAAATGAAATCTTGCTAGCCAAACGTAACACCTATAACGATAGGACTGAGAAAGCCAGTTCAAGCTCCAGAGAACTTTTTCCATACTAAGAGAACTGGAATCCCCCACCCCTCCAGCAGACACTGCATAAAAGACAAAACTTGGTGCACCAAAATCCAAGACGCACTAGCGAACAAGATCACCTTATTAGAAAACAAAATAATCACAAAAAAAGTAACTCCCCACTGGTGTAAACACTACTAAAATGTGTCCTAAACCAGCCCATACCTCCCCACCCTTTTAGATTCACGTATGTATCCACCTTTGATGTGGAAACATTATTGCTTCACTGAAACCATCCAACTGCCAAGGAGACTCCTGCCCAGCCTCTACTATCAAGGAATCTGCCAGTGAACTTGCTCCTTATCACTACGCTTATCAACCTATCCTTCCATACGTGCACCGTCCCTACCAATCTAAAAAATTAATGGGTATGCCCTCTTCTAAAGAAACCATCCTCAGACCCAAATATCCCCACCAATTTCAGACCCCTCACAACTGTCCCCTTCTTGCTTAAGATCATAGTAAGGCAGCCTATATCCAGATTCAATCCTAACCAGAGAGCAATAACTTACTTGGACTCTGACAACCAGGCTTCAGACCTTAACATGGTACTGAAACAGCCCTGATTGACCTGAAGACCCAGACTGAAGACTTGAAAGATAAAGGAAAATCCGCACTCTTGCTCCTGTTGGACTTGTCAGCCACATTTGACCTGGTCGATCACAAGGTGCTTTGCAAACACCTCTCATCAGAGGCTCACTTTTCAACAGAAGCAACAGATTAGATCCAATCCTTCTTAAACAAAAGATCGATGAGAGTTTTTTCATCAGCTGCAGCAGCAAACCCTATCCCCATAACCTGTGGTGTCCCGCAAGGATCTTGTGTATCAGCCACCATGTATAATGTGGTCACCAAACCATTATTTGATGACTTAGACCATATGAGTGTCACCTACACTAATTATGCAGATGATACTAAGATCCTTATGCCTCTGACAGGCGATTACGAGACCGATAAAGCAATGATAAACTAAAGCTACCTCGTCATTCAGGCCTGGATGGCCACGCATGGGCTGTGCCTGAATGACGAGAAGGCTGAGCTTCTACTCTTAGCCACCCCATCCAATTAGAATAAACTGAACAATCAATATCTCTCTTTCAACATTCATGGCAATGACATCAAGGTGGCTAAGGAGATAAAAACACTAGGCTTCTACTTAGACACCTGCTTGAACCTGTGCAAAAAAGTCAGTGCTACGGCCTCAGCGACAGCATACACCTGTAAACTGATCCACGCCGGTAAACCTTTTCTTTCCACAGAAAGTTGTTTGACTTTGGCCAGAGCTCTTATTCTGTCAAACATCGATTACTGCAACGCATTATACCTCGGTGCCAGTAAATACATCACCAATAAACTCCAGATTCTCCAGAACAATGCTCTGAGAACAGCAATGGGCATCTCCAGGAGACAACACATTTCTACTACTAGACGTAACAACTATTGGCTATCCATCATGGATAAAATTCAAGTTAAAACTGCTTCCCTAACTTAAAAATGCCTCAACAATGCAGCCACACAATACCTTGTCAAGAGATTCACCAAGAACATTCCCTTAAGACCTACCAGGACCACTAACTCCTGATGCCTGAGAGTACCGAGATTCAAGCTGAAAAGAGCAGGCAGCAGCAGCTTCCCTGTCCTGGTAGCCCAGCTATGGAACTCTCTACCCATCACCCTAAGAGCCAGGGTCAGACTGGGACAAGAAATAGACCCGGACACCCAAAAAAAAGTGGCCCACCCCTCGCCTCAAAGAAGTGGCCCACCCCTGGCCTCACGACGCTTGAACTCTTATGACATCACCGGAAGTGATGCCATTTGACCCCACCCGAAAGTAAGATCCCGGGAAGCGATGAAACACGACTTTTCACCCCTTGACAAAACAGGAAGTGGCATCAAATAGCATTGTTCCTAAGTACACAACAAAAAAATGGTTATGATATTACTAATGTGATATACATTTCAAACAAGAATGGATCACCATATGTATCATCAATATATCTGTGTGTATAGATCCATATTGTCAAATTACTGTAAATGCAAGCAGACGACCAAGGGCAAATGATAATGTTATTGTATAGCACTCACGCTTAAGCTCTTTTTTTATAGAACAAATAAGAAGAGTAGTCAGCACCACAAGAAACCCAACAAAATTAGGGCCGCCCACGTATGGAGCCCCCTCTCCGCTGACAAACGTAAATAGGCATGTAAAATTGTCCAATATAAACGCCCCTCATAGCCAGTAACATAATAACAGTAGGAACCGAACTAGGATTGTTCTCCCTAGCGTGGGGGTCTTGCTATTAAGGACAAGAGTGCATGCATTTCCTTGTATCCCGTATATTTACTTTCCCTTTCCTTGATACATAATCAAGAAAAACGTTTTCCTCTCAGAAACATATTTTCAGATTGCATTGCGGTCCCTCAAAAGAGAACACACATTTGCAATAACATTGTCTTATCCAGTCATCTTTGGATGAGATGTCCTCGTGCAAACAGAACAAAGGATACATTCCTCGCAACCTCTACCTGCTTTATCCAGCCAACAAGGGCACGAAAGCCCCCATAGACACAATGCAGTGTGTGTACCGGTCAGCAAGAGGAACTGTAGCCACTCCATCAGGCGCACCCATGGGCAAATCCAGAATATCATGCACATTCTATGGAAAGAGCACACAGTGCTCCAACCGGTCTGCACTTAACCAGCAGCAAAACGGTAATTTGCTGTGCAAAACGAACTTTGAAGGCCCCATTACTTCGACAAAAACTTTCCTGTCCGGTTTGTGTATTTGTAAGCACAGACTACGGCAGTCCATTGCTGCTGCCACCCAGGTGTAAGGGATATTCATCTCACTTAGGGGCAGCTGCCATAAGGTTTGGCCCTTGAATTCATGTTGGAACAAGACGAAATACCTGGGCAATTGTGTCATCCAATGCACTGTTGCAGCGGCAGCTACTGTAAATGTCTAGTATAGCAGCGGTCTCTTGGCTCTACACATGAGTGCATGCATTACCAGAATATGGGCTTCGGTGCCTTTGGGATGCACATAAAAGAAAAATAGGAGTGAGTTACATTTTGAAACCGCAAGCGCTCAACTCGCTGAGCTATCTTTTCCAGCACTGCCCACCTAGTCCCTCAGCAAACCTACCATGGCGATGCACTAGGCATAATCTCACACATAATTAGCCATCCTGAATCCGTACGTTAACAAAAACCTTGCCATTTACAACGTGGTTGTTCTGATAAATGACCATTATCTAACCAGGGCCGCACAAGAAAAAAGGGCAGCATTTATGATATGGCATTTACAATGCACTTATACTCAAGGCACGATTTAATGGAGTTTAGCAAGCCAGCAGCTGCACCAACAAAAGACCGACTTGGTGTACCTCATATTATATTTTTAGTACCCAACCTTACTGATATTGCCTAACGCTGAGCTGAGGCCTGTTCACAGTGTTCCAGCAGTCCCTCCATCGTAGTCACCACTTCCTTCCTTGGAGTCCAAATCTGCTCTCAGTCAGCATGTGCTGGGGTATGGTAGCTGCACCGTGACCCAGCCCATTATGCTCATGGACATCCACATTGCGCACGTGATTGGCTGCCTCAGCCTGTTGCTACATAGCAAGACAGCCACATAGCCCCCCTGGACCTGCCCCGAGCCGACAGAGCTTAAGTCACGAGTCGGGCAGGCTACAGACCCGGGCCAGCCTCTGCCCCACCCCAGGCAGCTTGCAGGCCTGCAAAAGCAAACATGGACAGGACTCGAGGCTTACAAGCTCAGCCTCAGCTCACACCACTGGCCCACCCCCACCCCACCATTTGTTGTTCTTGAGGGAGTCAGAGCAGGGGCAGGCTGGGGCTGCCTGCCTCCTGGCTGGTGACACGCAGGTGACACTTCCAGCACGGCCGCTATTGTGTTGCATTCATTCATAAAAGCAAAGTAAACACTCAGTAACTAAGTGTTTACTTTCTTTGATGAATGTGCAGTTTGCACGCATGAATACATCCATCTGTGTGCCACTGTGTGACGACGGAGAGCATGGCAGGTGACATCACTCATAAAATAAAACCGGCTCCAGAGGTGACATATGAAACCGGCCCAGCCATTCCCAGGCCAAAGTATTTCGGCCACGGGTCAATCGGCCGATGGGCCAATCCGCCCCTGCTAAGAGCTGACCAATACTTCCATAAATTCAGGAAAAACGCGAAACTTTGGCTCACCTCCAAAGACCAGCCACCTGTTTAGAATGCTTCCATCTCTCCACTGTATATAAGAGTTAACTTTGTATCATAACTGTATTGTAATAACTATGTACCGTAACTGTATTGTACTATATCATGTTCTTTCCTACCTGTATTGTAACTAAGAAAATGCATATTCGTGTAAGGCGCCCAGATACCTTTGGGTGGGGTGCGCCATATAAATAAATAAACAAACGAACAAACAAACAAAGCTGACAAGGTCAAGTATGAACAGCAGAACGGCAATCAGCAGAAATCAGATCTTGTTATCTAAACAGCAGGGTCTTGAACGTTTTCCTAAACATGGCCGTCAATCTCAGTTTGCTCAAGTCTGGTGGGATTGCATTCCAGGCCTTGGGTGCTGCTGCTGCAAAAAAAGCACATTTAGTGGCCTGAATGAGATCGTAAATTGGGATCTTGAACAGATTGTTATTATTAGATCTGAGGGTCCTCGTACTTGCTTTGTTGAACAAAGCTTCACTCAGATATGAAGGGCTTGAATCTACCAAACATTTGTGGGTGATGAATAGTATGCAGAATTCAATCCTGGCCTCGATAGGGAGCCACTGCAAGTTGCATCTGGCATCCGATACATGTTCTCTCCTATTGAGGGCAGTAATGACCCTCACTGCACTATTTTGTATAATTTGCAGTCTAGAGCAGTCTGATTTATTTATGTCGACAAGTAGGCTACTACACTAATCCATTTTTGAGCATACAACAGCTCTGGCCACAGTCTCACAGTTAACTTGAGAGATGTAAAGGTGAAGTTGCACTACCGCATATTATTAATATCATTTACGGTAGAGGTGACCAGGCTACTCGCTTGGGTGTGCATATTCAAATTTTGATCTAAATAGATTGCAAGTGTTTTAACTTTCTTTTTTGTCGCAATGTTACAGCCCGCCACTAAAAATTGGCTTTAATCTACTCCCAACTGCTCCCAACTTCTGCACTTTGTTTTCTGTGCCAACCACCATCAATTCCGTTTTTTCTTTATTAAGCGCTAGACCATTTGCTACCATCCAGGCTTGAATCAGATCGTAGACCTTGTTAACACGTTTTTCATCTTCCACATGGATTCCAGAAAGTGAGATGATGCACTGCGTGTCACCGGCAATGTTAGCAAACCCCACACCTTTCTCTTCCAGGAGGTTGAAGGAGGGGACTGTGAAAATACTATATAGAGAGGGTGAGAGGCATGCCCCCTGAGGCACCCCATAGTACAAGGGTGCCGGTTGGGCTTCAGCAACCTCACTACATACTCTACAACACCTATTAATGGGAAACAACCCAATCAATAATGCAGCATTGTCCGAAAAAGCTGCCACTTATTTTAATCTAGTGATTAATAATGTATGATCAACCAGATCAAAAGCCTCTGGCAATTCTAACAACATAAGCAATGCGGTTTGCCCCTTATACATGACTTATAGTAATCTAGATTTCAGGTCAAGCAGCGCGGTATCACTGCCAGGCCCTTGCCTGATGCCTGACTGCCATTTGTTTAAAATGTCATGTTTATTCAAATACGCTGAGATCTGAATGTATGCTACACGATATAAGATTTTTAAAGAAGGTGTTAGTAATAGGCCAATAATTGGCTGGTGTTAGCCGGCATAAACCTGGCTGTTCTAGCAACATAGTGATCGAGGCATTCTTGAGAACATCCAGAACATGATTTTCCCTGAATGAAGCATTGACAAATATGCATAAATCCCTATCAAAGCAGGTGCACAAGCCTCTATGGTAAACGCGGGGCACAGATCCCCTTGACAACTCGTTTGTTAGAGATTAGAGATAACCACTGCCAATTCGGCTTCCGATATTGATTTAAAATTGAATGAATGTTCATGAGTATTCTGTTTAAGATTATCCTGGGAGACTGCTACCAGTCCCAGAGTTGTTTTACTAATCTCAATATTCTTTTTGATCCAATCCAACTTCCCCAGCATAGCTTCTGGAATGGACATGCACAATGCAGAATCTTTAACAGGTGCATCCAATGTGCTGGGGCATGGATCTTCCTCTTCTTTTAAAATCTTAAAGGGTTCTTTTGACTCATATTGTGCTTTGGCAATCCTGCCGTCAAACATTGTTTCTTAGCTGCTATAAGAGCTAATTTGCGATCCTTTGATGCCATATTGTAGACCTCCTATTCCATGAGGAGCATCCTTACAGGATTTCTATACATAAAAGCACTTGTTTTATTTTGTTTTAAGCTTTTGCAGATCAGGAGAAAACCATGCATTACCTTTTTTGTCAGAGAGAAACCTAGTTCTGATGGGAGCTAAGATAGTGATAACTTTCGGAGTTGTCTGTTGATAGGCGCTAACAATGTCATCTGCAGACTCCAATTCATTAACAACTTCTCTACTAGTCTGTATGAAGTAAAATGGTTACCCTACAAAGTACCACGCTTACTTCACACAGTGAAGCTGGTGATTTATTCAAGAGATTGTGTGTCATCCATAAAACATCTGGAATCTGGTATGATATTTTTCCCTACCACTTTGAATATATTTTAAAAGGTGTGATTACATGTAATACAGTTGTGGTAAGGTTTCCTAAATTGAAGCTTTACATTTTCTAATAATTCTTATGTTTTCCATGACAATTTGATGACACTCTCATTAGCTTTGTATTGATCTTTAGCACTGCACTGACACATTGTATTGTGTACAAATAAGTATATACACCATCAAACTACATCAACAAACAAGCTGTACAGTAATTGTCCTCAGTTGAAATGATACTTCAGTTTTTCAGAAAAGGTTTTGTTATATTTGATCTGAAATTGAGACAGGCTGTCAATTAATTGCAGAGGTACTGTACAATATTCAAGCATTCTACATTCTAATAATGTTCAGCATCAACAGACAGCATGAAGAGGACAAATTCATATACATTTTCTTTAAAACACTCACATAAATACAATATGGATGATTAATAATTGATTAATACATTTGACGCATTTCATCTAGCTAGGTAGAATAAAATAAGAAATAATGCCACAAGAAAAAAAAAATGAAACCTGGGAATTTAAGCATTTCCCATTGCTGAACATGTATGACCTGAGCATTTAAGGGCTTTGTCAAGGCCATGAAATCAACGGACAACTTTAATCCAAAGGATAGGTCTATTCTCTTTGGTGGATATACGAGAAAACCAGTGGGTTAGATTTGGCTAAGCCCACAGGGTGGATGTTCTGGAATAGATGTGATGGGTCACTTTCCCTTGTGACCATGGTCTGCAGTCCTTCCAGCTCTCTTCAAAATAACTCTGCCATCTAAGCAGCAAACAGTCAACCACAGTCTGTGGGGTTTTATCTGCCCAACAATGCTTTCTTGGAAACTTGTAGAGTGTTTCCTATGTTGGTTGGGCTTGAAAAGGTGTTGCATTGTTCCTGTTAGACTTGGAGAAATACCTAACATCATTACCGCTAGTGACTTGGGTCATTTACAAGGGGGGCGAGCATTCGATCATCAATGGTTTTGGACCCTTGGATTATTAGGCTTCTTTCTCCCTTGTTTTCAGTGTAGGACTCTCGGAGCTGAGTTTTTCTTCAAGCCTTCAGCCATAGCCTGAACCACTGCATGATTCTTCTCTGTGCTAATGCTTTTGTGACATTCCCTCTTCTCCCTTCCCTTTCCTTCCTTTCCCTTCACTCCATTTCCCATCTGTGCCTCTCATGCCTTCCTCACCTTCTCTCATTCCATGTTCTTGTTCATCCTTATATCTCCCTCTACTCTCTGTGATTTTCTCTGATGGTGCCCTCTTCCTCACTTTATGGCTGCCTCACTGCTCTGTCACACAGTGTTTTCAACCTTAACTTTCCACCTGTCCCTCCATTCCACCTGTGCATGCATCTCCTCTTTTCATTGTCCACCCTCCATAGAATTCTCTCTTTTGACTTTCTCCCCCTCTGCCTGTCTCCCTCTCTTCTTTTTTGAATAATTTCTGTCCCTCTCCACAGCCTTCTTATTTATTCTACTCTCCTGATCCGTACTCTCTTTTTACTTCCAGCCCCTCCACTCCTGTCTCTCCCTCCATTGTTTCTGATCTTTTCTCTTTCTCCAACACCTTTGCCACTTCCTCCTCTATTCTGCTGTCCCCATCTCCTCGCACCAGTTCTTCTTCCTGCCAACCTTCCTATTTTCTCTTCTCTCTTTCCTCCAGTCTTCCCTCTTTCTCCACCTCCACTTACTTCTAACCCACTCTCTGTTTGTATTTCACCACCACCTCCTGTCCTTTCACTCCCTGTGCTAATCTTCTCTATCCCTTTTCCATCTCTGCTTTGCTCTCTCTCTCTCTCTCTCTCTCTCTCTCTCTCTCTCTCTCTCTCTCTCTCTCTCTCTCTCTCCCTCTGTCTCCTCTTTCCTCTTTGCTGCAACACCATGCTCCGTTCTGTACCTAACTCTGTGCTCATAGCATCCATTTCCCTTTGGACATGCCCTCTACCCCTTTCTTTTTACATAGTGATGGTGGTGGTAAGCCTAATTGCTCAATTGGATAAAGGTGGAAGGACTGTGTGAGCATTCAGGGTGTTTTCCCTCTATTCATGGGAACTACATATTTGACACTTTGCTGGCTGTCTGCACCACTTCTCCACCAGCTGACATTACTTCAAATCCAACTACCATCTTGGATTTATTTTCACAAGCGTCAATTCTGGTGGGAGTTGTGAGCAGTTGAAACTCCTATCTTGGACAATCAGTTAAGGTCTCATAAATCCAACATTCCTTGTTCCACAACAGCGGGATCAATCAAGGTTCACGTGCAGCTCAGTTAAACAGACTTTGAACTGTTGTTTTCCATAGAATCAGGCACTCCATTTCTATTACGTTTGCAGAGCCCTGGTGTAGTGGATCCATGGACTGCATTGATTTTTGCTCTAATTTGCTGCATTCTCTGTAAAGTGATGTCGTACTCTACTGCCAAGGAGGGTCAGGGTCAAAGGTACTAGGCAAAGGGACAAGGTTAAGGATGGTCTGGGGAATCTGAAGAACCTAGTATATACTTACAAATACTTACATCATGGACCTCCATGGTCACACCACCTCGAATCCCCAGCCTCCAATCTGTGACTTTGCAAGAAGTTTAATTTATTTCCCATGTCTGAGCCGTGCGACAAAAACATTTGTGCCCAAATAGTGTTCATGCACAACAAGTGCTTGATGAACTTTCTAAAATAGCACCAGCGAGACCCTCAAATCTTTTCAGCCAGATTTTCTCTATCTCACCACTATACCCACTTTTGATGCAGTAGAATCCTGGGTCAATCTTTTTCCGGGAACTCAAGTCTCACATTTACTCAGTGATCCTATTAGGAATCTCAAATCTCAAGTTGAATCTCTGGTTCATTTGTGGAGTTCATTCAGCCAGTTAGAGGCCATGAGTCTCCTAAAGGAGGTTTGAGCCTCTATAAAAATCCCAGCTCACTTCTCACCGCTTTATGAGGTTTCTAAGGCTGCAAGAGGATTGACACACATCAAGCTCACAATTGGAAGGCGTTAGGAGCCTTTACAAAGGTTTTGAGAATGTGATGTTTGTTTTTTGTTTATTCTGCCTAGTTTGGATTTGGTTGAAGAGTTGCTGCTGTATATATGGTGTTTGTGTACCCCTTTGTCTGTTCAGTGTTTGTACAGTGGCTTTTCAGTTTCCCTATGATACAAAATCAAAAGGAAATCTCTGTCCTTTTCTCTGGTCCCTTTTGTATGCTATTAACATGAATAATCTTTAAAAGGATAAATAAAAATGCTCCTGACCACTTTACTTTGCCACCCCAAAAATAAATTTCCAATTTTCACCTGTGTATTTATTGTTGTCATCACTCCACATGCTGAATTATAATTCCTGCCTCCCAGAATCTATGCTACTTTCTCCCTCAAATATTTCTTGAGTATGTGACTCTCACAAGCTGCTCTAAGGAATTCTCTACTCTTCCTCCTCCCCTTGCTCCTCCATCTAAGTATCACCTGATAGAACATGTGCATCTTTTACAAACTTCAAGAGAATAAAGGAAATGGTATTTACAGCTTCTCTGAATAGTTGCTAGTTACTCCCACAAACATTGCAAAGTTGTGTCTTTCACAAGCTGCTCTCCAGGAATCTCTACTCCAATTCCTCGTCATACCTAGCTGTAGTACAAGCTGAAGAAACGTTGTGTTACCTTTGTGGCCTGTGTGTTGTTTACAATCACTTAAAGACACTGTCATAAGTTGCCCGCCACAAAGAACTATGCTGACTCTAACAGCAAGTCCAAGAGTCTTTATTGAAATTCTTTACCTCTATGATAGCCATATTTCTTGTGGCAAAGATATCTGCGCCTAGCGGGGCTTGCGATATTCGGTGCTAGGGCCTCTCTCTCTGGTGTACCCTGGCCTTGCCACTGACTCCCTAACCCAGACGTCCCTATCAGGGTTATTAGTTACACTGGGATCGGTATCCACTATCTGTGTTGCACCTCCTGGGCGTTTTGTGTTTTCCCTAAATCGTTGATTATCTGACTCCCTAGGGATCTTCTAACTTTCCATCTCTTTTCTCTGCTTAGTATTCCCCAGGAGTAATGAATAGTGCCTTCTTTCACCCAGCGTCATGCTCACTCCTTTCACACCCTCTCATACCTAATCCTTCACTATGATGTTTTTGTAAGCAGCTCTCCTCCCACCACGTTGCTGTCCCTCCAATCTTTCACTCTACTGTTCCACCTTCACCCTTCAATCTTTCTTCCTTTCCTACTTTCTTACTAATGCTCGTACCTCCAAATACCCATCTACCTCTGTTGTCTTCATGTCCCTCCTTCCTCAAACTCTACTTACCCGATTTGTACTATTCTTCTAGATATAATCTCTGTTTCACTCTTCACTCCTATTCTACCACTATGCCTTTACTACGATCACTTCTCTAAGACACTCAGGGATATGGTTCCCTGCTCAACCCCTCTCTAGCCCCTATTCGGACCATCAGGGATATGGTGCCCCGCTCACCCTTCTACGACCAACTAACACTCTACTACTAATTTCCTTCACTTGCTACTCTGCTACTCCATCTGCCTGCTATCTTTTTTCCCTATTACTACTGCTACCTCTGCTACTACTACTTTCCTCTGCTACTCCTACTCCGACTCTACCTCTGCTACTCACACTCTCCCATCTCTCACACATACATGCAACAGACCCCCTCCTTAATAATAGCCTCTGCACTCCAATCACTCTCACCTCCTCTGGTCTCTCGGACATCCTCCACTGCCTCCTGTCCTCACCCAACTAACTCCCACTTGCACACTCATACACACCACCTTAAATACTCTACCCCATCCCCTGATTGGATACCCACCCTATCCAATCCCTTGCCTGGCTCCAAGGGTGTAACAGTGGAAGGCCATGGAAGGGCTTAAAACGGCTGAGAAGCCCCGCCCCATTCCAACTTGGACAATGCTTGAGTCCAGGGACTTTCTATTGCTCAAGGCCTACAGGGGCCTTTTAAAATAATAATTACATCCCTGGCGGTGTAGTGGTTTAAAGGGCTTCGTGGAGGCTTTTATTTCAAAATAATATTTTCCTGGTGGTTTAGTGGAGGCCTGTCCCGGCGCGGGCTCCAGCTGATGCTGTCAGCTAGAGCCTTGCTTCTTTGACAGCTGAGGTTCTGGGTGCTCCAGCACCCGTTGGTTCTCGGCAACCCCTCTCTAACATGAGGCGGCTGGTGTTGTGCTCCTTCATGGCATTGCTTGGGTTTTTCAACAAACGTCTGTTCCTCATGGTGTGCCATCCCTCGGCTGCTGCCATTGTCTCCTGCTGCAGTGTCATCTGAGCAGGTCGTGAGGGATGGGGAAGAGGCCCGCCTGCAAACCGGCACCCGTGCTGGGTTGTGTTGGGGGTGGGCTCCCGTCTAATGCATTGGATCTTCTGCCTCTGACAATCACTGTTTTTTTCCTCCACACACCTGTAGGTGCCTCACAAGAAACAAGTAATATGCCTCCCAGGGTCACCAAAGCTGCCCTCACTTTGAGGGATTCCCTCTCTCTAGATTCACCTGATGGCGCTTATTTTGCTCACCAAATTCAAGTCACTGAATGCATCACACAGCATAAACTGAAAATATCCAAATCTATTCAAACAAAATCTATCCTAAATGTAACTCTCTGAATCCTCATTAACTCTTCATACCCTTAGCCCTACACAACTACTCTAACTCCATAAAAGCATTTCTCTAAATGCTGTACTCCTTTCTCCACCAACAACCGTCCACCTCTCAAAAAAAGTGCACATGATTGAAAATAAACCCCCAAACACTTTTGCAGCATAAGGTTAACATTTTGTTACTTAGTTCCTTAATTTGTAAATTTCTAAGGCTGGAGTTGTAAGTATAATATATACGAAAAGAATAAAATAAATCACTAAGGGGAAGTTACCCAAACTCACTACTTCCGTGAAAAATATTATAATTTTTATTGAGTTTCAGAAGCCAAAGTAGAGCTGCACTGAAACAAATAGAAAATTAATTAAACATGGAGTCTGTTGTCCAAAGAGCCTAAGCAAATGTGCAAACGACAATCCATAACGAATGAATACATTGGGAATATTTGCCAATATGTCAACTAACTAGCAATTAAAGAGTTAGGATTTCAAGGTATAATCACCAAACCAAGGAAGAGGAAAGATCACCCAGAGTCATACACAACTTCTAATGCTAATGATAAATCTCTATTATACATAGAGATGGCACTATAGAGAAGCTAGCAAAACTAAACACAAGTTTGGCCAATGTTGAAGGGAGAGATCATGTCTAATTATAGACCATAATTCTCTTGCTAATATTGTTTAAGGACAGCCCACCTATGGAAGATCACATTTGGTATCCTATGTGGAATTTGTAAAACACACCTTCTGAATTTGCAAAACCTCTATGCACTGATGCTCTTCTCGTATGACTTCAGAATCAAGAACTATGCTTGGAGGTCAGGTGTGACTAGAGGCGGTAATGTGAAAAACATGCACACTACAATTTCAAGAATACCAAAGGACACATTAGATCAATTAGGCTGATGGATATGGTTTAGAAAAAATATCATGATGTGACATAAACACCAAGTAAATGGAATGACCGGTTCTAGGTGATTTGGTCGAGTTTCTTTCATCGAATTAGAATTTGTCAAATTAATTTTTTTTCTTTTATTCAATTTGGCTGCAAATATATGCGGGAGAGACCCCCTGCAACCCCCCCGACCAACCCCATTAAATGTATTATCATGATTACCTACATATATTTGCAGCCAAATTTGCCCAAAATAATTCGACAAATTCTTATTCAACAAATTCAACAATGACCAGGCCTCCCTATCCCAAATGACTAGGAGTATGTTTCTAAATATTAATGGCATGAAAATATTTTACAAAAAAAATTATATGTTCCAATAATTCAATTTCAATAAGCAGTTATATCACTGTCATAACTAAAAAACAAAGACTGGTTGTTGTGTTGTTTGATAGTAGTTCCTTTGTTGACTTTTTGCCAAAATGTGGACAGGATTCAGGATTCTGGCTTCTGTTAAAATTAGGATCGAGATATATCATTGTTTTTGAGAAAAGTATGACAAATGTATTGTAGGTATATTTGTATAATGCATATACATGGTAGACAGCAATTGTTTTTATACAGACGTTGCACGATATGAGAGAAGCATGTGTTATCCTGATATGCGCTGTATATTATTGTTTTACTAGTTTTGAAGAATTGTGGGACATATTATATTGATTACCTACTTATTCACAATGTTATGACCAGCAACTTCTTCTACCTTCTCTTCTACACACTGATTACTCACAGTATGCAGCACATGACATTACATATGACATCTAGGACATAACTAATAGAAATGATACAATATAAAAGTATCACACATAATATGTAATGGAGATCACTATAAAGAAAAATTATAGGGCATATGGGTTAAGAAACAATATTTGTCTTCAGTTCTCCTTTTAAGTTCCATCTCTTTTCAAGAATAACATTTTAATGGACATGGGGCAGACACTATACATTGTAATGGACATAAGACATACATTACAATGAATATGTACAGTCAAAATGGATTCTAGATCATGTATAACTCCATCTTTAAGCAGGTAATATTTGAATACATTTAGTAGTAAATGACAGTATTAAGAGTCAAAGTAAGAGTTGTAATTTTGTTCTTCAAGTTGTAACTTGGGCCTTCATGATATGTTGAGAATTAGCCTCCATGGCTGCTAACACTTGAAAAAGTCCACATTATAATCTTACATATCTCGTTGAGGACCTTAGTACACATTGTAAATAGCACACCTATGACTTTGCAGAAGTCCAAAAAAGGATAGGAATGTTAGAAGGTACAGTTTTATGAATCTCTTTTCTTCACATATGACAAAATAAATGTTTTACTGTAACAAAGAATAGTTTACAATTAATTCCGCTTGAAAGGTAATGATTATGCTGGGTGACCTTCAATGGTCAATCAGAATGAAATATTATTGCAGGGTTCAGGGACACAATCTCAATAGGACAATGGAAAATAAAGTACTCTTCTATTTGAACTTCTGTTGTTCATCATGCATTTGGAAGTGTAAATGACCTTGAGCATGAACTTCTTTGTAGGAGGTACTATTCCATTATTTTTGATGCTGGAAATATACTTTTCTCTTTCCAATTACAAGCGCATGTTAAGCTTGCAGGGTTTATTTCATCTCTATCCACGTGCGGCATATCTGCAGCCATAGAATATGTTTCTCATATCTTGCAGTGGAGCAAGTGACATTTTCAATGAGACAAATACTTTCATAAGTGATCTCATTGACAATGGCATGAGTCTTGTCATTAGAAATGTTGTACATGATTTCATACATGTCCTTGATGATGTCATAAACAATGTAATTGATGCCATGAGTAGCATCATATGTGACAGCATATGTGACATCATCAGTGATGCCAAGTGAGGACATCTATGATGTCATCATTTTGTTCTACTTTCTAGTAATATCTTAGGTTATTGCATACATTATGTTACATTTGATGTTCTCAGTGAAGCCATCTGTGGTATCATCATTGCGCTCATGGCCAGAGAACAGAGTGGTTAGATAGAAACGCCTGCTGAATTTCAAGGGTATTGTTACCTTGTGATGTTTTAACTTTACCCAGTCTTAACTAAAGATATTTAATGATTATCAATGATTTTGTGATGCTACATCTATAAGCATCAGTAGTTGTGCACTTTCTTGTGTTACAAGTGGTCAATGCCAGTTCATGTAAAATCGGTATTTACTTTCTGGGCCGGGATACTAAGCCGCTGTCACTGATAAACATATCTACACACACATTTCTTTTCTCCCTTTGCACATCTCAATACTTTGTGCTTCTCTGCACCTACAAGTCGCAACTTTAAATGTAAGCTTGGCAGTATAAACGGTTTTGAATTGTAATGCATAGCAATGCAATCACTTTCTGCTCAAGTCTGAAATGCATCAGCCAAAGCATTCTCTTCCATTCTTGACATGTTTGTAACGAGTTATGCTACATCATCATTTACCACAGTAGCCCTTTTTTAAAAAACTTTGAAATAAACATCACAGTGTTTTCGTAAACACTGCGATATTTAAGAAACCTACATCGTAAATTCACTTTAAAAATGGCCCTAGTTCTTTAGCTCTTCCTCCTCACATCTTCTCTTGCTGCCAGTAAACAACTCCAATAATTATAATTGTTATATGTACATTATATGCATACATTGCAATTCTACACGAAACATCGCGATGTTTGCCCAAATTGTCTGAAATGATCTGTGCAGAGACACTAACAATATAGACCAAATATTTTAAACTTAGACCCTTGGGCCCTTCTCACGTCTTCTGTTTGGCACAATTTCTTTAAGCTAGTTTCCCTTCTATGTATTTCTTCATACACGGCATATATGTAAAGATCTCAATGTCACATCAAGTAGTTTACACTACGGAGGACGGTTAGATGTTTTTACAATCTGACGTGAAACAAGCACCAATTTCAAATGACCCATAATGAACACCCATGCTGGATATGCTGGAGCCTCTATGGCTTATGTCTGAATTCAAATGACATAAGTTTTCCTTTTTTTGGCCATAATTCCCAGCCCCGATTTTCATCAATCGCTTGCATACATCAAGAACATTATTTGAATTATATTTAGAAAGCAATTGTAGAGAAGCCCTCAACGCTCACACCAAAAAAAATGCAACCCACTAGGGAAAAAGGCCAAAACACCTCTTGCAAGGAGAACAAGGTTTATTTGCGCAAAAATAAAGATGCGCCAGCAAAGCACTCTGCTGCCACACAACGCTCTGGCAAAATCAGCACAAACAACCCGTTAATCATCAGTGACGTAAGTTACATAAGCTACAAAACCGAATGGCTGAATGGTGCGACCCTATGCATAGGCTACCTGCTCCCTATGGGATGCCAGGCCATTGGTCCCAGCCCCTTCTATCCATCTTCTTCCACACGGGCCCTGTCTTGCACGTCATCGGGCGCGAAGCTACATTTAATTGGCAATTAGAAATTAAAACAATACATTCCCTATCTCTAACGTAGTGTTCACCCTGTACTGGAGACATGGGCTAAGAGGATACTCTTGCAGTTACTGTAACTCACAAATCCCAGCTCGATTTCAGACACGTCAGCGCCCTTCCAAAGCTCTCCACCCTCATTTTAGGCTTGTTATTTTGCCCCTCATGCACCTTGCAGCACAAATCAAGTGACCTAATAGTGAAGGCAGCTTGTCTGTGCTTTCTGACCTTTTCTGATCGATTGGCGGCTTAACAGTTTTGTGGTTGGTGGTCTAGGACTGGATGGTATCTTGGAATGTTGGGGTCTTGGGATGGGGCATCAGGGAGCTATGACTTAAACCTGTGACTGTGGAAGAGCGGAGGCTCGTGCCCTCCTTGTCGTGGGATTGCATTTAGCAGGTAGCTCTCAGCCCCCTCATGACCCTGAAGAGCGTATTCCTCCTGGGATACGAATGCTGGCGGCATGAGACAATGGAAGGTCTATGAATCTCTGTGGCTCAGGCCTTTCTCACCGCTGCTCATGTTACAACCTATTCCCACATGCATAAGCTTATTTCCACGTTTCAGGGCCTGGTGCCCTAGCTGCAGCGCAGCATTAGGCCTTGATTTCAATAGGGCTGGTATTTTCTAAGATTAGGTTTAATTTCCATTGTAATCTATAACCAAGCATGCACTAACCTGCCCAATATGTGGCCCATGTGACCATCCCCCTCCCCCTGGAACCTCCCCAAACCTCTACAACCCGCTGTTAGGCAACTGCTTATCCAAATCTGCTTGGGGGCCTTGGACGATCGTCCCCCCTTCTCAACATTCCCCCTTTTGTTAATACTACAATAACAAATTCCCAGGTAATCCTCTCCATCTCCTTCTTCTCTATTTCCTCCCTTTCCAACCTTTCAACTTCCCAATATGGTGTTGTTCCCTCCTTAGGCACTCATGCCTTGCATATAGAATGCGAGATTTCCCCTGCCTGTGCATATTGTTGCAGGGTACATGTTATGAATATACAGTCTCCATCTCCTGCTAAATCGACCCAGTGTTCCACATCATGCTCGGGGTCTTGTAGGGGAGAGGTGATGGTGCCTGGTGGGTGGAGAAGTTGTTCTATTCTAACAATTCAAGGTCTGTCATGTTCATCTGTTTGTACCTAAATGTCTTGTGTACCGTGAGGTGCACCTTGTACCCCCAATTGAAACCATCACCATTGTGCTGTTAGGCACTGCTTTGGCACAGCATCGAAGTCCCAACCGGCAGGTGCAGAGGATCACCAACCCAAACACCACCACAGAAACCAGAGGTTTCACTGTCATGATGGCGCCCAAGGAGAAATATTGTCAAACTAGCCACTTTTCTGTATGCCAGCTTCTGTTTGCATGTTGGGGCCAAGGGTGTGCAGGGCCCCTATTATTTGTGTAAGGGAACCATTCACTGCATCATTTGGGGGTGCAAATGTGCAGGAAGAATCTCCAGTCTTACAGCAAACACCTCCCTCCATCGCGGTTATTAAGTCCAGTACATAGCAGTTCTCCAGCGTCATTAGTCTGATGGCCCACATTTCAGCATTGTTTGTTTGTTTTGTTTGTTTATTTTATTCATAGTGCGCACCAGACCCAGGGGTATTCAGGCACAGGAGAAAGAAAAGGGGGTTGTTCAGCTTAGGCTACATTGCTGTGCGATGCAGTACAAAATATTTAAAAAGACAGTGCTAGCCTATATTGTACAAGTGATCAGAAACTATCAGAGAACATCGAACAACAGTTATATACAATATATACAGTTATGCAGATACAAATATGTATACAGTTATATGCGATAATGGAGAGAAATGTGACAGTGTAGTATGGAGTCAAATGTCATGTTCCTTAATCCATTGGATGAGGCTAGGTCTGAAGCGTGGGTAGGGCATATCGTCTCTTAAAGAGGGTGGAAGTGAATTCCAATTTTGGGCAGCTTTGACCGGGAAACTGCAGCCACCAGTCTTCATACGTTTGAATCTAGGCACTTGAAGTAGGTTGGTGTTGGCTATTCTGGAGGGTCGGTTAGTGGATTGTCTCTTGAATCTGGAAGTAAGGTACTGGGGGGCAGCCATATGAAGGCATTTATGGGTTAGGGAGGCAGATTTGAGGAGAATTTTATCTTAGGTGGAGAGCCAATTGTTGGCTCTTCTGAAGTCGGATATGTGGGCTTTCTTGGGAATGTTGAGGGCTGCTCTTAGGGCATTATTTTGTAAGATTTGGATCTTGTTGGCAGCCTATGTATAGGGCGTTGCAATAATCCAATTTAGATAATATCAAGGCTCTTGCTAGGGTAATGCAATTATTGTGTGTAAGGGATGGCTTAGCTGCTCTAATTAAGTTACACGTGTACGCGGTGGCCGAGGCCATGGAGTTTACTTGTTTTTTGAAGGTAAGAGTGGAATCTAGGTAGAAGCCGAGAGTTTTCACTTCCTTGGCTACTGGGATGTTGATGTTATCTATGGTGAAATTAGAACATAGATCGCCTAATTTATTGAGATTGGTCGTGGTGCCCAGAATGAGAAGTTCTGTTTTATCATCATTCAGGCATAGTCCATGAGAGGCCATCCATGCCTGGATGATGAGATATACTCTGTTCACAAAGTCTAAATCCTTGTCGTAATCTCCCGTCAACGGGATGAGCATCTGTGTATCATCTGCATAGTTAGTGTAGGTGATACCCAGGCCATCTAGATCATCAAAAAGGGGCTTTGTAAAGATATTGTACAGAGTGGGCGAAACACAAGAGCCCTGAGGCACACCACAAGTGATAGGAATAGGGTCTGCAGCTGCTGAGGGAGCAACGACCCGCATTGTTCTATTGTCTAAGAAGGATTGAATCCAGCCTATGCCTTCTTGTGAGAAGTGGGTGGCCGAGTCTAGGTGGTAGCAGAGAGTCTTATGATCAACCAAGTCAAACACAGCTGTAGTGCTGTGTTGCCATTGTCTCTCAAGGTGTCTATTTGAGCTTTAAGGTCAATCAATGCCGTTTCCATTCCGTGTTGCAGTCTAAAACCTGACTGGGATACTCCAAGGAGGTGGTTACATTCCAAATATTGTTGAATTTGGAGGTACGCTACCGTGTCCAGAATTTTAAGCAGGAATGGCACTGTCGTAATTGGACGATAATTTGTGGGAATGGTCGGGTCAAGTGTTTGTTTTTTTAGAAGTGGGAGGACCCACGATTGTTTCAGATTGTTGGCAATGGTTCCGGAAGAGGATGAGGCATTTATAAGTTTAGTTATGAATGAGAAAGGTCCCTTGCGGCATCCTTTATAATTTTTGCAGGGCAAGGGTCACCTTGGCAGTTGGATGGTTTGAGGGTTAAGATGACTTATTCAACTTCTAAAATGGATACGTTCTTAAAGTTGAAAAGGGGTCTGGGGAAAGTGGGAAGACCATGTGATGTAGACCCCGCCGGTTAGAAAGGAAAAGAGATGGACATGACCATTATACGGGACATGGTGAGAAATGCAGATCCCGAAAGCAAAGTGCAGAGCGCAAGACAGGAATGGAGTGATGAACCATCCCGGGTGTTGAGGGGAGGGAGGGTGGGGGGGATCTGTTGGTGTATTGTATGTATGTTTAAAAACCAATAAAATGTGTTATAAAAAAAAAAGTTGAAAAAGGGGTTTAGGTTGTTCGGACAAGGAGGGAGGAGAGATATTCGAAGGCACAGGGGCCGTAATAGTGTTAGGGTTGGAGGCGAGGATAAGGGATTCTTTTTTGTTGTTGATTTTAGCCTGCAAGGTTGTTATTTTATTAGCTAAAGCACTCTGAATATTACCACTCTGCACCATGTTTTGTCCTTGAGGCAGGTGTCGGGGGCTCGGATAGGAGTTTCCAATTCTTTAAGGATTGTGAATAGCTTTTGTGTTAGATTTGGCTTGGGTGATGCGTGAATTGTAGGATTCTTGTTTGGCAAAGATTATTTCTTTTTTGTATCGGGAAGCTAGTCTTATGAGGTTGTTTTTGTTGGTTCCAGAAGGTTTTAGTCTCCATGTCTGTTCACATTTACGTTTTTCAAGTCTAATGGCTTTTAGATGGGGAGAGAACCATGAGTTAACATGTTTTTTTGTTTGCTTTTTCTAATTTTCAAGGGTGCTATGGTATCCAGAGCAGATGGCATTACCTTGTTGTACTCTTCGACCAAGGTAAATGGGTCTGCAAAGTCAGGGAGTGAATTCAAGGTAGGGATGATCAGAGGAATTAGTTTGTCAGCTGCAATGTTCTTTTTGATCCTTGTAGGAATTGCAGGAGCTATGTTAATTGTATGAAAAGGGGCTGAGACATTAAGGGCAAACGAGATCAGGTGGTGGTCAGACCATGGCAAGGGTGTTATGGCGTTGATGGACGTTGCACAATGGTGTTCCTCTATCCAGTCAAAGGTTCTGCCCTTAGTGTGAGTAGTGCCTGTTACCTTTTGGGTGAAGCCTAATTCCTCGATGTAATCGATGATCTGTGTGACATTAGGATCTGAATGGTCTTTGTAGCCAAGATTGAAATCTCCTAGGAGAAGACTTGGTGAAGTGTTTTTGAGGTTATCTGACAGGATGTTGGTGAGATCTTCTTCAAAAGATCCTATAGGGCCTGGAGGTCTGTAGATGAGGTGGATAGATATTGTTTGAGTGGTTGAGGTAGTTAATTTGGCAGTCAGGAGTTCGCACGAGTCTACCTTTAGTGGAGGAGCAAGTCTTAGTGCTAGGCGTAAACACATTAAGGTACTGCGAGTTGGGGTGCAAGCGTATGGAACACAAAGCATTCTTCAGATCCACCACATTGAAGTGGATCGCCTCTTTAGCAATGCTGCACAGAATTACTGGAGGGTTTGAAACTACAGGAAATTCTGTCTGCACAATGTCATTTAGAGGGCGGGGATCCTGTATCATTCTGCAACTTCTCCTTTTTGCCCTTTTGATCGGATAGATAGCCTTAATCCATGGGGAGGTGAAAGGTACAATTATGCTCTGATTCAGGAGTGCACTTGCACTAGGAGAAATGGGCATCAGACCTAGTATGCTAGTTTTCCATTTAGATCATTTGGACACTTCAAGGCCTTAGAATGATTACTGTATTCCCTTGTTCACTTCCCGCCTTGAAGCACTCCACCTGTGTATAAGCGCTGTATAAATAAACAAGTACAATTACAATTACAACAATGGAGTCTCATATTCCCTCCTCTGCCTCTTTGGACAGCAGATACTGTTTAGTTGGGGCAAAACCGCATCTGGCTTGAGTGTGAATCAACTGGGTCACCCACTGCAAGAGCCCTACATTGTGGGCATTGGTTATCCACAGCCTCTCTGGGACCTGCTCTAAATCTGGTTCAGTGATGGGGCGTGGCAACAAGGCCCACCAAGGAACATTATACTTTGCGATATTGCACCATAATGTTGCAGGGAATAGAGATTGCCAACATAATTTCTCCATCATCAACCCAATCCTCAAACAATTCTGCATCTGTTACTTCTTTAAGGGGCACCGTTGGGTCAATGCATAATACAGTATGTCACTCACATCGATCAGAGTCCGTTTCAACCACAACAATCGTTTTAGCTGACAGCACCAGGCCCTGTAAATCTCGGGAAAATATCATTCCTGCCACAGGCTCTGGGGTCAACATCGGTCAAAATATTAAATCAGATGGAAACCACCAGTACGCCTTACCAATCTGGGGCACCACGGCAAGCAGAACTATGATCCTATACAAAAACATATCTGGGTCCACTGGGATGCCGCAAACCACCACTTCCCTACCTGTGGCCTGTATTATGACCATCACCCTCCAGGCACACATGCCTTGGGTGACACATACCACCCTGTGATCTGTGAAGGAGATGGTCATATTCAATTTTTCTCAAAAAATCCCGCCCTAACAAATTTATCAGGGAGGTCTCTGAGTATAATAAGGGTGCACGCGCCACTTTTCCTCCTATTTTGATTGCTACCTCTTCTGTGTAGGGAGCCATTGCTACAGCCCCAGTGAATCGTTGCATGTCGAGAGTTTAACCTGACAGTGGAATGTTTCCATCACTGATGCATGATTTAGTGGGACCCGTGTCGACCACAAATATGAATTGTTTGTTTTCTATCCCAGTGCCCACCAAGGTTTCCTCATCAGGGTGGGTAGTCATGGCCAGATCTAGGCATGCAAGAGCTTTTTGTGGGCTGTCCTAATCACAGTATCTATTTGTACCTGGGAATGGTTTTCCTCCCATGACATTGACCTTTCTGTAAGGTGCTACAGTTCCATTTGGCACTCCATTAGTTGCGGTTATTTGGCCTCCATACAAGGGGTTCTTCTGAGATGCTTGCAGTTGGACGTTAGGTGGGGATGGTGCCTGAGCTTGTGGGGGCCTCAGTGGTAACTGGGAATGTATCTCATAGGGTATGGACGTGGCCATTGGGGGTTTGAAGGAGCATGGCTGTTGTGGTGCAGGGCTGGAGTGGTTGTATGTGTTGTACCCTGCCCCCTTTCTACTTTTGAATTCCCTTGCAAAATGCCCCACTTTCCACAGCTGTGGCACTGAGAAGGCCCTGCAACACCTCTCGCCCCCATACCACCAAATCCCTCTCTGCCCCCTCTGGCCCCCTGAAACTCTCCTCTTCCCCACTGCTGACCTCCTTGATACCATTCAAGATACTGCAACTGGGGTCTGCCTCCCCACTGTCCCTGTCCTCCGCCTGGCCAAAATGCTGTTATTCTCACATCTGCGCACGCTGCTGCTTGCTCTGCCGAGCCTCCCTGAGAAGCTGCCATTACTGCTCCTTCAATTGCTATTTTAGCTATTTTTTTCTGCACCAGTTTTGCTTCCTCAGCCTGCAATCTTTGTGTGCTTTCCTTTTCTCGCTCTTTAATCCTCTTACAATGGTGTATAATTATAGGCTGAATTTCAGCCCACCCCTACGCCTAAATGCCCACTATCTTCTCAGGCACTTTCTGAACCTTCTTGGCAATCGCCTCTTGATGACACAATAAAAAAGAGGAACAGATCGGTCCCACTGGTCACCCATCTCCGCCCTCCATATCTCCTGCACTTTGAAAATATACTGTGCAGGGTCTTCATCATCCATCATCGTATAATGCATTATGGACTGTAGATAAGTGTATCAGGGTACACCCGCTGCAATGCATTCCACACCAGCACTCTGATTTTTTTGACTGGCGCCTCGCCATGGATCATCAATTCTTACCGCTGGGTACCCAGATTTTACCCAAACATCTCCTGTCCGATCTCCCACTATTGCTACAAGAAAGCTTTTTATATCTCCCACCAATAAAGGGATTACAGCTGTCTTTTTCTCAAATACCATTTCCCAGCCCTCTTTTTTGTTTCCACCTTCTTTCTTCCTTGCTACTGCTGCCCGCCAAAAACCTGTTCCTCAATTGTGGGCCCCACAAGCTCTCTACCCATGGAGTATGCCCACAGTGGCCCATTCTTCTTCCTGCAGTTGTTCTTCCACTTCCCCATCTGATCTCACAGTCTCATACCCTACGCTTCCTGCATCTTGCCCGTCATCTTTCCCCTTTTCAGTATGTACATCCTTAATGGCAGTGCTGTCCAATCTAAACAAAATATTCCCAGCCCTCCACTCATCCAGGCCACACCCCATTTTACTCTCTCCTTCTCTTATGGCCCGCAGTCGCGCCACCTCTGCTTGCGTTGCATGCAGAGCTTCTTCCAATTCCTTTTGGGGGGTGGTATTGGAGGGCACTGGAGTATAGGTGTTTGGTTGGTGTATGCTGTAACGGGTTAGGCATGGGTGACTTTGCTTCCTCTGGGGCAGTTGGCTGCACTACTCCAGGAGCCGGGATACTACCACCTTGGGGTCTGTGCTCCTCACTGTCCTCAACATCCTCTACCATTTTAAACATTTCTAAAATCTCCTTTCTCTATTGAAGTTGTTTACCTTTGTATTTGGTGGTTAGAAACATGCTCATGTGTTCAAATATCCCTCTGTTATTAGTGCCCTGCTCTGGCCATGGGCGGGGCATCCCCCCTTTTGTCTCTGCCACCCACTGCTTGTGGTATTTCTCAATTTTATCTTTATACAATGGCAATGCGCTATACATATACTCCAAAAGAGTCATTACCCACATATTGGCAATCGTAATATTAAAAAATATGAGGTCATATGCCAAAAATAACTTGTCATACACCATCCTACCAGTCCATCCCTCTGTTCCCCAGTTGCCCCCTGTACACACCTTCAACACACACCTTCCTCACTCCCCACACCACACTCCCATATTGCTTCTTTCACAGGCCCTCCCTTGGCTTCCGCTCAGGCACAACAAATATAAAAACACTAATGGCCTCATTACACGGTAGGCGGTAGAGATTTAACGTTACCGGTAATGAAATACCGGTAACGTTAAATCCCCATGCGAATCACGACCCGACACACCGCTATTAGCGGCACCGCTAATTACGGTGCCACTAATAGCGGGCAGTCCGCGTGCGCGCGACCCACCATCCCGTAAATTACGCCATGCCGCTATTAGCACAGCATCACAAGTTGAGCGGACACGCCAATAGCGGCATGGTAAAGCCCCCCCCAAACCCCTTACCGCCATGGCGCAAATACCGGCATCGCGAACCACATGTTAAGAGAACTGAGCAGTGTTCCCACCTGCCACAGGTGGACACAATCAGCACAGGTGGAGGCAATGGAGACTGTGGCAGCTCAAAAGGAGCACACCACACCCCTTCACATACCCCTTCCAACACCAAGATGGTTCCAATCCTAGCAGCATTACATGGGCTGGAGGACATGATTGCAGTGCAGCTGCAACAACAACAGGCAGCACAAAGAAGACGCAGGGGGAAGAGGAGGAGGACAAGACAGGCACAGCAAGCACCACCACGGCACCTAATCATAACACAGAGGCACCCAGCAATACCCAGGATCAGAGCCAGTCCATTTAACCTAACCCCAGCAGATACACACCCTGTACCGTCTGGACCGGGATACCATCACCAGCATCGTGGACATGACACACAACGACATTGTGAGCCTCATAGACATCAGAACTGTCATCCCCCCTCTACTCAAGGTGGTGACTGTGCTCCACTTCCTGGCCACAGGCACCTACCAGCATACAGTGGCCCATATGCATGGCATCTCCCAACCAGTATTCTCATGCACGCTGAATCAGGTACTTGATGCCCTCCTGAAGCATGCACCTGAACACATATCCATGCCACGGACTGCCCAGGAGATTGCAAACACCAAAGTAGGATTCCATTCACTGGCAGGCATCCCAAGTTGCACGGGGTCATCGACTGTACACATGTGGAATTGGTGGTCCCACATCGCAATGAAGTGGTCTACCGAAACAGGAAGCAATTCCACTCCATCAATGTCCAAATGGTATGTGACGCCAACAAGATAATCACACATTGCTGTGCCCGATTTCCCGGATCTACCCATGACTCCATGGTCCTGCGGAACTCAACTATCCCATGCTACATGGAACTACAAACCGCACAACGTTCGTGGCTACTTGGTGAGTAGCAGGGCAAGCACATGGCAGTGTGATTGGGGGGGGAGAGATACATACTCCAACTGGGTGTGATTGTGGGGGAGAGATACATACTCCAACTGGGTGTGATTGGGGGGGAGAGATACATACTCCAACTGGGTGTGATTGGGGGGGGGGGAGATACATACTCCAACTGGGTGTGATTGGGGGGGAGAGATACATACTCCAACTGGGTGTGATTGGGGGGGAGATACATACTCCAACTGGGTGTGATTGGGGGGAGAGATACATACTCCAACTGGGTGTGATTGGGGGGGGGAGATACATACTCCAACTGGGTGTAGCTTGTCATATGTCTAGAAAATGCACATGAAGATGTACGCCAATGTCCATCTGGGAACGCCGCAACGTACTAGAGATGAACCGACATGCAAGTATGAGCTACACTACACACCATAAATTCCAGGTCTAGTAGCATCAAACATCCATTCACATACACATTGCACAACATTGTACGCCACAAAATGGCCAGATTCCATACGTGCCATGAAGATAGTCATCCGGAATCAGTCCAGCACAACATCAATAATGCAATGTTTGATGCATGCAAAAGGATCAGCCCTAGCCATACACATTGCATTTCACCACGCACCTTTACCACCACTGAAGTGATGCCTCACTGCATGGCAACATTTTTGGAATGGCAGTACAACAACAGTGAGGAACAAAATCTGCCTGGGCCCATGGACACCTAAAACCTCGCCTCACCCAGGACATGTCAATTACTGTTGTAGACAGTAATGGGGCATGTCTACTTGCCGGGTCGAGCTCACCCTTGCACATTGCTGTCACACGGACCATCTGCATGTATGCCATTGACTGTGTACTGGAATCACTCTGCAATGTCAATTTGTGTGATATGAACAGGCTGCTCTGCAGGTGAACAGTAACAGGACCCCATTCGTTCCCCCATACAGGTGATGCGGGCTATCCCCTGAAGAGCTGGCTCCTCACACCTGTACGGAACCCACAGAACAGGCATGAAGAGGAATACAATCATGCACATACCCGTACTCGCATCGTGATCGAACAGACTTTTGGCCTTTTGAAATCACGGTTTAGGTGCATTAACAGGTCTGGTGGCGCTCTCCTGTATGGCCATGAGAAAGTGGCCAAGATCACCATGGCATGTGTCATGCTGCACAATATGTGTATCAGACGGAATGTGCCACTGCCCCCTGGCGTTGAAATAGAGGCACCTGATGAGGATGATGAAGCTGATGAGGACAGAGGCGAAGGGGATGCAGGACATGCAAGAGGGGATGGCCAGGAGGGACGTGCTGTGAGACAGCATCTGATCAACCAAATATTCTGAGGGACATGTTTTGGTACTGTCACATGGACATGGGTAGTGATACACTGGTGTTTATTTAGAAGTACGCAATGAACACTGTCACCAATAAAGTACACAAACACAATGAAGATGTCCAAGCATGTGTTTTGATTAGACACCAGTGTATTAAGTAACGGAAAGATAAAAAAGTGCATGTCCCCAAACAGCCCACCACCCTTCCCCCCACCCCACACAACAGACCCATAACACCCTTCCCCCCACCCCCTACAACAGACCCATAACACCCTTCCCCCCACCCCCCACAACAGACCCATGACACCCTTCCCCCCACCCCCCACAACAGAACCATGACACCCTTCCCCCCACCCCCCACAACAGTTCCTCATGTGTCTGCCATGTTTGCGTTGGCCCATGCACGCAGAGGAATCGCCATTAACACCCTATTGGCCATTGTCTGCAGCAGCAATTGGAGGCTGGCCAGACGTGCGCCTGGTGGTGCGTGTTGAGCGGCGGAGGGGTGGTGCGTGTTGAGCGGCGGAGGGGGCTTGTCTGTGTGTAGCCGGCAGATGACGATGGGTCAGACTGTCCTGGTTGTGAGAAGTGGCGGTCCATTGTGTCGGCTATGCGAGTAAGGACCTCCCTGAGCCTGGATATCTCGTCACACAGCCTGTCAGTACAGGCGTCCATCCTCTCAGTGGAGTGCCTTGCCATCTCCACAATATCCTCCCTGAGATGGGCAGCCTCCTCAACATGCTGGCCAACCAGCAGAGTCAGTTCCTGTTGACGCTGCAGGATGGTGGGCAGATGGAGGGCAGTGCTGGGTGATGGTGTACTGGATGCTGTGCCCTCAGATGCATCCATTGCAACAGGTGAAGCCACCATGGGGGACATTATGGCTGGAATGTTGTCCCCAACAGTAACATCAGACCCAGGTGTCTGGAATGGTGCTGGCTCTGGGGTTCTAGGGGGGCTTGGGGTGTGCATCTCCAGCGGAGCTTGCCACAGCTGATGGTGGGCCCTCAGTGGCTGGTATTGGTGGCTGTGGGTTCACCTCCGGTGGTGGGGCTGCAGTTTGTGGTGCAGCTACTTCTGCCCTGGCAGTGGCACTCCTACGATGTTTCACACTCATCAGGTGTGACCTTACCCCCTTGCCCCTTGATGTTGTGGGGGTGTCCTCCAAGTCCTGTGCCCTTGGCCTCTTACTCGTAGCTGGTGCCTGGGATGCATTTGCGGCATCCTCACCATCTGTATGTGAGCCTGTCAGGGACAAGAAGGGGGATGGCATTGGTTGCGTTTCAATATACTTAATGCAGAATACATCAATAAAGCAGTTGTGGCCATTGGGATTTCATTGTTGGGGATGTAGGTGATGTGCCAGTTCAGTGCCTCATCCATGCATGGTTGTGTTTGGAACTTGTCTCTGGTGATGTGTGCATGTGTGTGTGCTTGGGTCTGACACTGACATGGTGAGGGATGGATGCATGTGTGGATGTGTGTCCATGCATGAGAGGATTCTGTGCTCACATATGGGGGGAACAGTACATTCACTTAGCATCCTGTCATGTGGACACTCAACTCCATCCGAAGTGGTACCTATGCCTAGCTCCATGGTGCCTACTCCCTCAATGGATTCCACAGCGATTAGGTTGCCACAGGTCTCCTCCCATTCTTTAAGTCTGATGGGTGAACCAGCTCCACCTGCACTGGCGATTCGGTGGTTTTCAGCAAGGATGGCCCTCACCCGCAGTCTGAGGTCGTCCCACCTTTTCCTGCACTCACGCACAGTGCGGGTGCTGGTGCCCACTGCACTGACTTTCACTGCAACTTCTTCCCAGATGGCTTTTTTCTTAAGTAGTGTCGGCCGCCGCATGTCATTGGCAAAAACAACCTCAGCATTCTCAGCCAGGGTCTGTGTCAGCATGTTCAACTCCTCTGCTGTAAATTTTTCTTTGCGCTGCCTGTCAGTGCTTTTTTTGAATGCCTTGGGCATGTTGAAGGTGTCCCGGATGATTTTCAACTGCTAACGACTCCAAACAGGTCCAGGGGGCAGAGGATGGCAATGGATTGTGTTTTTGAAGGTGGCCGCCGTGCTCTTTCCCGTTCCTGTGCGATGACGCTATTTCCGGTTCCGCAATTTAACGGTCACCGCTAATTGCGGTGACCGCTATTTGCATGCAGCAGGAGGGCAGAGGTGCAATCTGCACTTTCGTCGAGGGCGGTAAGTGACTTTTTTGGGTCTTTACCGCCATGGCGGTAGGGGGTTTACCGGCATGGCGCTATGCTCGTGTCCGCGTACTCGTAATGGTATGCTATTAGCGCCCTCTTGCGAGGGCGGACACGTTGATAGCTCCATGCCGGTATTTTGGGGTTTTTACCGCTCAACGTGTAATGAGGCCCTAAAACAACAGCTTAAACAATTAACTAAAATATTAACCACTACTTCATCTTATTCTCCCACCCAGGGTATATTAGGCACAGTAATACAAGCTCTCTAATTATACGTAGCCCCTACTTCTTTTATTCTCCTTTTCTTAATAAAAAAAATGGTGCCGCCATCTCTCCTAGCTCAGAAAGGATTACACACTCCTCTATCCTTCTCTCCTCATCATGAAAATAATAATGAAAGCACAACGTGGCCTCTCCAACCACAGCAGACCACTCCACCTTGCACTCTCGCTCCCTTCTACTGCACTCAACTCCACACACCATCGTTCCGTTCTCCCACTCCCAACTTCACATCAAAACTAGTTGTTGTCGCTGCTAGATGTGTACCTACATCTGCATGTTCACCTGAGCTTCTCCATAACGAGGTCCCAATAATGGGCTGCACCCTCCTAGTAGCTGCAACCGCTGCAAAGAGCAGACAGGAATTCTGTGAAAAGGGCTCCTGTACACCACTGCGAGTTGCGCGCTTGGGACTGGTCACTGCAGGTGGGCCTGGCCCCTCCAGAAGTGCGGTCTTGAAGCCTCCTTCTCTGCATGGGTCACTGGGATCACGTTGTGGTCATGAAAAATGTAGTGAAGCCCCTCAATGCTCACACCAGAAAAAATGCAACGCAGTAGGGAAAAAGGCCCTGCAAAGAGAACAAGGTTTATTACGACAACAATACAGATACGCAAGCAAAGCACTCAGCTGCCACTGAACATACTGGCAAAATCAGCACAAGCAACATGTTAAAAAGGCACACAGCATCATTAGTGATGTAAATTGCATAGGTTATTAATCCAAATGCCTGGTTGGCGCGACGCCATCCATAAGCTACCTGCTCCATATGGGTTGCCAGGCCATTGATCCCAGCACCTTCTGTCCATCTTCTTCCAAGTGGACTCTGTCTTGCATGTCATTGGACGCAAAGCTACATTTAATTGGCAATTAGAAATAAAAACAATACATTTCCTATCTCTAACCTAGTGTGCACCTTTGTACTGCAGACATGGGCTAAGAGGATGCTCTCTAGGTCACTGTAACTCACATACCCCAGCTCGATTCCAGACTTGTAAGCGCCCTTCCAAAGCTCTCCACCCTCATTTTGAGTTTGTTATTATGCCCCTCTCGGCACCCCACAGCACAAATCACATGACCTAATAGTGAAGGAAGCCTGCTTTGTGATCTTTTCTGATCGACTGGGGGCTTAACAGTTTTATGGTCGGTGGTCTGGGACTGGCTGGCACCTTGGAATGTTGGGGTCTTGGGATGGGGCATCTGGCAGCTGTAACTAAAGTTGGGATTGGGGAAGGGCAGAGCCTCGTGCCCTCTTTCTCTTGGGATAACTTTTCGCAGGGAGCTCTCAGCCCCCTCAAGGCCTTGCAGCGAGCATTCCTCCTAGAATACGAATGCTGGCATCATGAGACAAAGGAAGTTCTATGAATCTCTGTGGCTCTGGCCTTTCTCACCACTGCCCATGTTATAACCTATTCCCGTTTGCACAAGCTTATTTCCAGTTCATGGTCTGGGCCTGCTGCCCTGGCTGCAGCGCGTTACGCCTCGATTTCAGTATGGCTAATATTTTCTAAAACAGGGTTCACTCGCATTGCAGTCTATACCCATGCATGCAATAACATACCCAATATGTGGCCACTGTGACCATCTCCACCCCCCTGGAAGCTCCCCGAACCCAAACAAACTGCTGTTAGGCCTCTGCCTTATCCGAAACTGCTTGGGCACATGGGACGGTCTGCCCCCCTTCACAACACAATCCAGGATATTTTCCAAACGTGTGAATGCTTTCTAAATATGATTAAAGTATACTCCATCTGTCCACTAGGTTATCCCTTTTATTACCATTTTCCAATTGTCCTTCTTTATCTCCTTTTTAATGCTTTCTCTAACATGCTCGCAAATCATTGAGACGTCACTCTGAGATGTCAGAAAATCCCACAGAACAAAAAAGCTTTCTCGGTCATCCACAAACTCTGGATGTTCACTAATTAATCTCGCTAGCACTCTCCACATCGCTACTACCTCCAAGAATAACTCAGGTCCCCCCTCAAACCCATATACCATTTTAGTCAAGTTTTTTAAAAAAACAATTAGGATGCACCTCAATTTGTACATGGCGTATTTTCAAAACTGAAATCCTCTACTCCAGAAATGCATCATGGAAAGAATCCTGAAGTTTTCCCAAATAGTGGTAAAATATCTCTGCACAGTCACTACAAATATACACTGGGCCTGATGTTGAATGGTACTTTCCCATGTTAAAACATTTTTGTAAATCAGGCCCTGAATCAGTACTTCCTTCTCACTTCTCCCCTTAGGCCCAATGTGGGATGTTGTAACCCACGTCTGCTCTGCTATGCTGCAGCACTGTGTTATGATGGTGCCAGAAACATCAAAATGGCCGCAAAACCCTTGTGTGCGCCAAAACCCCTGGAAATCGCGCTTTGCAAAGCACAAAAAGAGGGTTGCCCAATCTGCCACGCATGTTGTCAGTGGTGGAACAGAGATCTCACTCCTGGAATATGTTACTGAGCTCCACAAAAATTGAAAATGGAGTACAGAAGGAAAAAACAGGGTTTTGCTAAATGAAACCTAAAATCTTGCATTAAATCCCTTTTTTTCTTTGGTGCTGAAACTTCAGAATGCCAGTACAAAACACCCACAAACATCCAAAATTCTTGCTGGGTGCTACAATTTATTTAGTCTAAGAAATCATGGTGAACTTGCAAGGTCCTGAAAAGCTGAAAGCATAAAGGGATTTCCACAGCAAAAGTGGCCTGTCTGTGGATTTCAAAAATCTCTGTGCAGCAGTGGAATGCTGAGATGACAGCTGTCAAGAGCCTGCCTGATTAAACTTTAAACATGTATAGACTGAAATCAATTGTTTACAATCTAAGAGGCCTGTTACTGAGAGTAACCATCTTGTAATTGTTTTGATCCCATGGTTTAAAAATCTTGAATCAGAATTCTAGCTGCTATTTTGAAATCACAAGTTTGTTTTAAGCTAAGGGAAAATGCAACAGAATTAACAATTAAATCAAGCCTGGTTAAAAGCTACCAAACTGGAATATCAGGTTTCTCCACAGAAGGATGGCCTTCCCCTCCCCCCACCAGGAAATCACACCAAAGTGATAATTATAGGGTTTGGAAAGAACTTGGTCTACAGAGGCAAAAGGGAACAATGAAATGCGGGGTGTGAGGACCGTCGTAAATGGCCTCTGCCAAGAGCAAACAGGGAGGAGACTGCTTCTGGACTGCAGGGAGACAGAAAGAGGCGGAGACAAACAACCATCTGTGGCTGAACCTTTACAAAGAACATTTTCTTCAAAGACGTATAATTTTCCAGTGAAAATTGTACAAAATATAAAAGTAACAGATTGGTGAATCTAAATTTTGTCTGCACGTTTCAAGAAGTGGCACAATCGTGTGATATGTTCTGGAAAGAAATGGCAGAAAATGTGATTTTACACAAAATGTATTCTCACTAGAAGTCTGAAACTTTATACACTTATGCCCACGTTAAACGCACACACTTGTCGAAATTTGCTTATAAATTGGACATTGTGTTCCTGAAGAAAAGGGCAAAATTCTGTGAAAAGCCGAGACAAGATCCCACAGCTACAGGGTTTCGGGGTTTCGAGGAATAGCTGCCATATAAGATATGTAATCTGTATATGTGATTGTTATAGAGTTGCAAATGTGTAAAATGTATGGTGTCAAAAGTAGATTTTGTGTTCAAGGGGCTAGGGTTGGATTCTCTGCCTCATAAAATCACACCATAAAGGTGACACACTGTTGCTCTCCTCCTATCAAGGCAGAGAGGAGACTCTGACCCAATCAACTGTCAAAGGGGCGAGTTTAGGATAAACCAGCCCACCCCCCCCTATATCATAGCATAAATAGAGACAGCTCACCACTCAAAAAGAGGGACAGATTCACTCACCATCCCGATACTGGCGGAGCACCCTGCTGCTGAACTCTACATCTTCCTTGCTCCAGACTCCAGAAACTTGGCAAAGCAGAACCCCATTGCATAGCTGAACCATTTTCAGCTAGGCCTTAAATTCCAGAACCAGAACCCCATGAACCTAAGGAGAAGCATCATGATACAGCCGGGCTGCGCTGTACTGCTTGCCTGCTGAAAGAATTATCATCAGAACCAAGAAGGGCTGATCCAATCTAGTCCATTCCTATGCCGTGCGGTGACCAGAGTGCATTGCAGATCCAGTCCAATCCTGTGCCGTGCTGTGACCAGAGCGTCTTGCTGATTGCAAATCCAATCCGATGTGCCCAGCTTTCTGTCATAGAACCAGATCGAATTCCCTGACCAGAATTTTGATGGACCAGAATCCTGATGGTTCTGTTTAAAAAAAACATATCTAGTGAGTATCTATAGATAGAACTGTGTCACTAGTATATGTACCTTGCTTAGTAAACCCCTATAATAAACACATCCTATCTTGTATTCAGAACCTATATTGTTAGGATTACTGTTAGGAGTACTGTTGAATTATCTGAACTCTCTCCAAACCATTCTATCTTCCTTCTGTAATAGTATTGATAAAACTATCATTGCGCTGATCTTTTCCGATCTTTTCCCATCTGAAGAAGGCGAGTCCTTAGCAGGCAGTCATTCTGATCAAGTGGCTGTGTTCCTGTGGGGCATTCGTTTTGTTCATAGTCATCCTCTAGTGTAAGAAATCCTTTGTCTTTTTAAAAGTGCATCCCTGTTTTCAATTCTTGCGCCTATCTCGAAAAAAAGACCTCCACTAAAACGTCCATAACTTCCTCAGTTTCACATTCCAAATCCAGACGGTTCTCACGATTATCGCACAGTGAAAAGTTTGCGGCGAATTTCGTTTACGGAAATTCTGACATGTGTAAAACAGCTTTTGATTGCTTCTGACTTAAATTTTAAGATTACAAATTGTTTCTTGGTATTAAATCATTGCTGGTGTTTGTGTGCAACTATCCAAAGCGGCTCCCATAAGAATGTATACTATTTCAGCAATTTTGACCATATTTAGTGTTTTTGCCCAGTCCATTCTAAGAGAACTTTAAAAGCCATTCTGACAGCTTGACAGGCAATTCCGTTTTCTCTTGTGTTTGAAAGGGGGAAAGTGGGATTGATATTTTGTTTGAATTTTGCCATTCCTGAATACCTGCTCTCTCCTCCTATCTCTTTACATTGCCTATTGGGGGTCGAGGTGTGTGCAGGGGGAACCTTTAACCACTGTGCGATCTGATCTGAACACACACACCAAAGTATTATTTCTGTGCTGAATTGTTTTGCTCACTATTGCTCCGTGTGTATTAAAGAGATTATTCTGTGTTACATCACCCCATTGGTGATTATTGTTCACCAATTAGAACATAGTGTGATTAAATTATAAATACATAAATAAATATTTTAACTTTGCAAACCAGCCTGATTCCTGGTTCAGTGTGACCAGGGGGGGGGTTCCAGGAGAGGGGCGTGATATGAGTGGTATATCGTTCAGAATAAAGAACTTTTAGACAAAAATAAATAAGGATTTCAATTGTGCATTACACGCTAGGCGTTGACTTGGGTGTGTGCCGGATTGAAATCACTTACAGCTTGGGGGCTCGTCACGAGATCCTGAATTAGACATAGCACTTGTGACAGTCTAACACAGCGTGCTAACTGACGGGGTACATACACCTTGTTGGGCTACCATACTGTGCTACACTGTAAAAACATCCTTCAATAGAAATACTCAAAAGAGTTAGGCCTGTTTTGCAAAAGTAAAGTAACCCTGAGGACAGTCAGAAGGAAATTAATATTTCCAGAATGGTGACCTTAGTGGAAATCAGTGTGGCAAAAGAACACCTACTGCACAAATTGTTTGTCAGGGGTGAATGGGTAGAGCAGGATGAGAATGTCTGGCTGCAGGAAATCAAACAACAAATCACTGCCATAGAATTAGATATATGACAGGACTAGGGTCCATTATAACAGGTACTTAGTGAATTGTATATGGCCCCAAAAGTAAAAGGAGAGCAATGTAAAATTGCCAGAATAGCAGCCTACCTATACATCCACATTGGAGTAATCCAGGAAAAATATGCCGAAAACCTAGATCTGGCAAAGAGGCAAATACAATCCCTAGAGAAAACCCAAACTGATCTGGACTCTGCAGTGAAAAGGCTACACAAGAGCCAAGATTCAGAGATAGAAACCAGACAGTATCTGACAAAAGTAAAGGAAGATCTGGATCTCCTGCAGCAAGAGAAGGGAGAGCAAGATACCAAATTACTGACACTGCAAAGAGAGCATCAAAAAAGGTTGGATTTGCTACAACAGAGCCAACAAAAGCTGGAACAGCAAGTAATATAGGCTGCGCAGGGCAGAAGTTGCCCTAGAAAATCAGATTGATGAAATGACGGAAGAAAATAATAAATCAGACCCTACAGCTTATAGCGATTTTGCGAACCCGCAAAATACAGCGAAAATGGCCGTTTTGCACAAAATGCTGCAAAAACGGCCGTTTTGTGCAAAAACAGCATTTTAAAAAAAAAAACTTTTTTTTTTAAGCAATCTGCAAAAATTACTGTTTTCAAAAAAATAATACTCAGGGTGCCAGGTTCTCAACCTTATTTTTTTACACATGAAATGAAATGCGCTAACACATCTCATCACTTGCGCCCCAAAAAAGTGCAGCCCAATCCACAAGGGACACATGAATGGGTACATTTTATATGCGCGCCCATTCAGATGGCCTTTTTTTTTTCTGAAATATATTTATTACATACGCTGCGCCACATGAATAATCTAATAAAGTGACGTTTCTGTCAATTTAAAAGCGCATCCCTCATTTCCAAGCAAGATGCACTTTTAAATGTGCAGAAATTGTAGGCAACCCTACGCGCACGGGATGTGGGGCTGCCACTGCATGACATGGTCTTTTCTGACCCTGTCATGCATTTCTTATAAGGTATGAACCGCTGCTGTGTCGCTTGCATTTCTGTTCCTCAAACAGGATAAAAATGCATTTTTTGGGTCGCATTTTACAGCGGCAGGCACCTGGAGGGCCTGTCCTTGTGAAAGGCGCTGGGAGCTTGCAGAACACTGTCGGGAGAGCGATTCAATTCAAAGTACTGCCCATTTTGGTGAACAAAATCTATCGAATGTTATAATTTGACCTATTTCGTCCAGTAATATTTGATCAATTTTTATAGATACCGAACATGTGTTGCGAGGGTGTCACCCGCTCCCCATGTTCAGTATTTTTGGTCTAGGGTGGTTGCAGAAGTGTTTTGCCCTTTTTCCTCAAAATTGGTGGCGGGGACAGAAAAAAAAGAAAATAACGAAAAAAGGGACCCTGCGGAGTCGGATCCGACCTGCGTTAGAGGCACAGATCTGGCACTGCAGGGTTGCAGGGGAAGCGGCAGCGACCAAGCAGTTAAGTAGGGGAGGCGGTGGGGTGGTGGGGAAAGGTACTTTTTGGGTTGTTTGGCTGAAGTGCAAATCAATTCACAACGAAATTGACTACGGTCAATTCCGCCGCAAATAATTACACTTCAGTCAAACAACCCAGAACACCATTCAAGGCAGCTGGCCAGGCACAATTTGCGCTACAGTTCAAGCCTGTGGAAATGCGCCGGTCACCTTTGAGAATAAGGTGACCTGCTCATTTCCAAAAATGGGTTGTCTAAAAATAGCATATCCTCTATTCTTTTTTTAAATGCCCCATTATTTGAGGAACTGGGTCAAAATCTACATTTAAAAAAAATAAAACAAATGGTTACACTATGAGAAAGAGGGAGAGTGATGGGTGATATGTGAAATGATAGGCAAGAAAGCAGAGGGAGAGCAGTGGGTCTTAGGAGGAAGCAGTGCACAAGAGAGCAGAGGAAGCAGTGAGGCAATGGGCCAAAAAATCTGAGAGCGAGCAGAGGTACAGATAGTAGATGGAGCGTGTGGTCAGTGAGCCAGAAAGCAGAGAGAGGAAGCATTTGGTCAGAAAGAGGCAGTGAGCTGCAGATTGGGAAAAAGGATGAGTGAAGAGTGCGATAGAATGGGAGAAAGGATACAAGATGCAGAAGCAGCACAAAATAATGAAGGACTGTATATTGCGGGAGGAATTGTAGAGTGTAAGGTGTGAGTTGGGAGTATGATTTGGAGTGTGGCAGGGGCTGGCAGTGTAAATTGTGACTTGCCAGTGTGACATAGCACGTGAGTATTCGTATGACAGAGTGAGAGGTTCAGGAATGCAATTTGTGATGGGGAGTTTGTGAGATGTGTGTGTGTTGGTGAGAGAGGTGTGTGGGTGTTTGGGGGATTGGAGAACATAGAAGGGGAATATTTTCAGCATTACAACTGATAATGATCAATTTTTTAATACTATTAAATAGGCATGCACATTAAACCAAAAATGTAGCCAAATCAAACACTGTTCTGCCAAGCCAGAGACATATGGGACTCTTTCTATTAAATTAGTACAAAAGATAAATAATAATGATACCCTGGCTCTCTTGTAGCCTTGCACTCTGCCTATTTTCTGCAATGTGGCAATCTTACTCCCTCCAGTTAATACAAAATGTCCCACAAAAATGCCGCAATAAATAAAGGTTTGTGCCGCAAAATTTGCCATTTCATGCCGCAAAATCCGGGAAGGTCTGATAAATTAATAGTGAAGGATCTCCGCACTCAAAAAGACTTTGATGAGGAGCGCCAGAAATTATGTGCCATTAGAAAACAAAGGGACAACCCGGCTGCACAGAGGGGTACCCTAATCCAGGAAAGGGACTCCTTAGTACAGGAAGTCACCCATTTAAAAACCAAGGTGGAATAAAATCACCTGGCCCTTCAGGGACTGGGTGAACTCAAAATGGACTATGAAAAGCTGTTAGAGTATACCAGGAGGGTGGAAGATGCTCTGGCAAAGAATAATCAGGCCAATCAGGATCAGGCTCAGGAGGTGAGCCTTCTGCAGCAAAAGTTGGCCCAATACTCCCAATGCAGATAGGAAGCACAGAGAGACAATGAGGCTCTCTGTGAAAAAATATGACAGGCTCCACAGACAGGAACATGCAGGAACAACTAATAGAGACCAGTAAGGCCTTAATAGAAGAACAAAAGGGTCAGATTCTTGCATGCCATCAGGGAGTAGGGACTGAGAGAGATAAGGTCAGATGGGAGAGGGAAACCCCTGAGCATAACCTCAGGAAGCCTGTTCTCGCCAGAGACTTTAATCCCTTCAATTCCCTGGACTCTGTCACCCCCATGTTCACTGGCTCACATGAACCAAGGGCCACAGGGATGGTAGACTTCAACCCCATGGGAAATATGGGGCTAATAGGTCAGCGCCTCCCAGAAATGAATAGGCGGGCATCTCTGTACAGGTTCCAAGTGCTAGGGCCATTTTCTCTGATCAGGGAGACTCCAGTGAGGGGTGAATCATAGAAATGGATCCTCAGAAACATAACCTACCAAGAGATCAGACAGTACAATTGGGGAATTCCACATGATTAGGCCCACTAAGAGCATACTAAAAACCTCTTCCCAGATAGGACAGTGGGGAGGGTACTCAGCCATTCCTGGGAGCAAGGAAGAGTCAGAAGACTCTTCTGAGCACCATGGTCCCAAGAGACTAGGCCCCCACATTCTGCCAGCCATTCCCAAGTCTGCAGAATCCGGGAGAGCCTAGAAGATCAGACAGCCACCTCTGGTAGCAGTTCCTCTGAGTCAGAGGATGAGTGGACCAGGGTGACAAGAACTAAAAAGGCTAACAAAGTTAAGAGGGCTTTACTTAAGGATCCCTGAAGCAAATAAAAGCTATTAGGAGCGTCATCACACCCTACCACAAAAATGCCAAATATTCGGTTTGGGAGCACCTTGAATTATTTGAGCAGATGATGGAGACTTTCCATCTGAAGGACAGCCAAAGCTGTATTCAGTATGTAAAGTGGACGTTTTCTCCTGAGTACTCCAGCTTCTTTGCAGGGCTGGAGGATCAGAACCATTCCAGATGGTCCACCTATAGGGCGGCCATCCTGAAACATTTTTCCATTCATAGGAACCCTCAAGAGGCTCACAAGCCAGCCTACAACTTAAAATGTGGGGAAGATCAGGCCCCACAAAATTTTTGTTCAGGAATTGAAACGTGCCTTTGAGCAGACCACTAGAAGGGTGCGCACTGACAGTAAGGAATTTGTGAACACCTTCTTTCATGCTCTCCCGAAATACATTATGACCCAGCTAGTGAGGGACTTTCATGAGAAAAGATCACTAGACTGGGTCATTGAACAAGCAACGCGTACCTATGAAGTAGAGAACCCGTTGGAAAGTAAAAATCTTAGCAAAAGCCCCAAACCAACTAACACCCCTGCCAATGTGGCGGAGGTCAAGGTTGCCCTCATTTTAGATCGGGAGAGGGGAGGCCAAGGGTGGAGGGGTACTCAAACTTTCCTAACCTGGGGTATTATGCAAGAAGGGATAGCTTCCTTTCCGGGATCAACCCAGGGTAGACCTAAGGACCCTGTACCAGCCAGAGCGGGTGTCCCACTAGAGCGCCAGGTCCAGAACTTGGCACAGGATCTGGGTCGCATGCTGAGGGCTCAACAGAACCCTCAGATGAGCATGGCGGCACAGAACTCCTCAAATCCAGGGTCTGGTGCTCCAGAACAATTACGGGGGAAGAACCCCGACAACCCACCGGTTCCCAGGGAGGAGGCATAAGGGGAAGGGGGTTATAAAGCCTTAGAGGAAGCTTCCTTCCCCACTCTTGAAAAGCCCCTGGAAACCTAGGAACCAGAACCAAAATCTCCTGCCCCTGAAAATCTGCAACCCAAGGAGCAGAGGGTGGGGAGGAGAAATAAGGAGCTTAAAAAGGCCCATTTTGTGGTGGAGGCGCATATCTTCCAGTTTGAACGAGAGGGATCCTCGGAGGATGCTGGGAAAAATATCTTCTCCTTCAGGGATGGGGGAACTCCTCCCAAAGAAAAATGGGTCCCAAAGGATCCAAATCCAGACTGGGTAGATGTGGGGACCGAGTTAAAACCGCCCATCATCCAACCCCAGAATGACCAGCACGAAAATCCACCTATTCAAACCCATTCTGGTGACTGCCTCCAAAAAGGGGGTGGGGGGGGCAGCCCAGAATCAGAACCAGGGGAACCCAAAACTTCCCCCATATGTAGCTGTCACCTTTTTCTTACAGGTTCCCAAGATCCCAAACAGAATCCTGCCCAAATCACCTCTCTGTCAGTGTACAAAGCAAAGAAATTAACCCATCAGTTGGCCAAAAATGTGCATTATCTTTGCCCCCTTGAGGAAAAGGAGGGAAGATTTTATGCCCCGGTCCAAATACAGGGGCAATGTACAATTTTGGCACTGGTGGATATCGGATCCCAAGCCACCCTTCTGTCAAAAAGGGCCTTTGATCAGCTGAATTGAGGAAGGGGGGAGAAATACCAAGTTCCTCTCACCCCTCTTCCTGGACAACTTCAGAACTTCGATGGGAAGGAAATTCCTGTTGAGGGGACTGCGGATTTAGACATTAAAATTGGGCGATGCAAGGTGAAGCACCCAGTCATAGTTGTGACTCCAGGGGGCACACCCTGTTTACTAGGGAATGACATCCTGTGTAGATTTTCTCCCCTCATAGATTGTGTAAGCAAGGTCCTCTGGACCCAGACTAACCAAACAATAAAATTGAAACAGAGCGTAAACCATGTTAGTTTAAATGGCACATGCCACATGGTTGAACAAAAACCTGACCAAATTGAATTTTACTTCCAGAATAATCAAATCCCAGACTTAACAGTAATTGCAGTAGGACAACAAACTGGTGATGGGGAGTCCTCTCTATTTCTGAAAATCAACCTTCCTTCCAGTTTAAGGTGGCATTCCACACTGGAAGGAAACACTCTGAAATTCTATACAAATTCACAATCAGAAAATCCCATTCCTATATTCCAAAAATATAAGAAATCAGATCAAAGCTTGGCTGATATTCAGAAAATTGGAGATCAGTTGTTCATCCCTATTCAGTTAAATGAGGGGAAGGACTCTGTTCTCGCCCGAGTGTGTGTGAACAACGGTAAGAGTTTCATCAGCGAAGCCATGTTCCACAAACTCCCAAAAGATCCGGCCATTCCCACATTTAAACTGTTAGACAAATGGGAAAAGGACCTGGAAACACCCAATTCCAAACATCTCCTGCCTAGCAGGTGTATGCTCAAAATGTCCATAGGCAACAAGAGCATAGTCGATAATTGTTGGGTCGGGCGAGATGTCCCTGCTTCATTTTATTTAGGCATTGACATTCTCAATCGCTTTGCCATTAGTTTGGACCTAATAAACTTCAAAGCTTGGTTCCAATTAGTGGGTAATCCCATGGACTTTGATGACCCACAGAAAGCCTTTTGGTCAGCTCAACTGCTGCCATATGCAGTTGAAATTCAGATTGGTGATGTAGTCAACATCCCTGAACGGACCCGACAATTCTCACTGGAAGTAAAAATTAAAAGAGGACAGAAACTGAAAAATCCTGACGCCTATGTCCATCTTAATGCTCATTTCCAACAGCAAGGGTTGGGGGTACAATCAACACCGCTAGTCAACACAGAACACAACACCATTCCAGTAGAGGTGGATAACAGCAACCTAAAGAGTATCCCTCTGGGTGCAGACACCATTATTGGAATGGCGATTGATGACCGACATTTTTCCATAGATTTAGGTAATGAACTGTTAGAACCAATCCCCAAAGACTGTTTTGACAGTGATAGTGACGATGACACAACACCAGACAGGATCTTCACCCGGCATGGGGAGAATTTCCTGGTATAAGCTTCCTGCCCTTATGGGACTTCAGGAGGGATGAGGTGATCTTTCAAGTCCACAAGGACTGCCTTCCCACCTGAAGACATCAGTCCAAATTAACACTTTGACCAGGAACCTCTCCACCAAGCTCGAGGAGGCCGCTGAGATAGCCAAACAGGAAGTCTTTCCAGGATTCAGGCAGATGGTTGAAGAGAGAGTCAACCTAGATGATGCCTGTGAGACTCTGGAGCAAAAGCAAAAATTGAAACAAGTTTTCTTAGATTTTCAAGATCTCTTTAAGGTGGACTCATATGACTGTGGTCGCACCGACATCCACACAACAATGATTCCCACGGACCCTGACATGACTCCAGTGTTTGTGAAGCAATATCGTTTGCCTCTCACATCAATGGAGTTCCTTACTGAAATAATTAAGAACCTTGAGTACCGTGTGATAATTCGTCCAGTCCACAGCACCTTCAATAATCTGGTGCTGGGGATTTTGAAACCAAACGGCCATTGGAGACTCTGTGCTTACCTAAGGGAGCTCAACAAACGGGTCCACACTTCCCGATGGCCTCTTCCCTACATTGAGCAAGGGCTGGCCCAGATCCAGGGGTCAAACGTATTCACTGCCATTGACCTGACCAATGGGTACTGGACTGTACCTGTCAGTAGGGAGGACCAATACAAGCTGGCCTTTACCTTCGGGGGGCAGCAGTACACTTGGACCGGGACACCCTTCGGATACATCAACTCTGGCAATGAATGTAACATCTTTCTACATAAGGCCATGCCCGACCTGGGTGAAAGGGTTAACCTGGCCTATGTAGATGATGTTCTAATCAAAAGCTCAACTGTGGAGGAACACATAGCTGAGATCCGTTATGTCCTGACACAGTTGAGGGCTGCCAGAGCAAAACTCTCCTTTCAAAAGGCACACTGGTGCAGAACCTGTGTCTATTTCTAGGGGCATGAGATAACTCCTCAGAGTCTCTGTCCCTAGTAAAATAAAGTAGAAGCCCTCCAGAAAATAAAAGACCCCACCACTCTGCAGGAACTAAGGAACCTCCTTGGACTAACTAATTACAGCAGAAAGTTCACTGAGGATTACGCAGACATCACAAGACCCCTGATCCATCTTTTGAAGGGGGGGTCAAGTGGGAGTGGGGTCCAGAACAAGCCGAGGCAGTAAAACAACTCAAAAGAAGCCTCTCACAAGCGCCTTGCCTAGCTTACCCTGTCAAAAACAAGGAGTTCTTCTTGGAGACAGAGTTCTCAAATACATGCTTGACTGCAGTAGTATATCAAAAGCATGACAAGGTCAATAAAGTAATCTCCTATGCGAGTAAGACTTTATCCTCTGTGGAGGAAAAATTCAAAGATTGTGAGAAGGCACACCTGGCAACAGTGTGGGCTTTGAAGAGTTACCACCCATTTATCCAGGGGGAACACATCATAGTGGAGACTCCACACCAACCTTTGCAATATCTTCAAAGTGACAGCATCCGGGCCGGAAATGTGAGTAATCCCGAATTACCTCCTGGATTCTGTCAATGCAAGGCTTTCCTGTGGAGGTCAGATATGGCCAAAACAAGAAGAGTCCCCTCACGCAAGGTCTGGCTGACTTGCATGATTGTGCCAGAGAAAACTGTCTCGGGAAAAGTCTTAAAATCAAGGACAAAATGGAGGCCTACCTTAATTCCCCACACAAAGTCTATGAAGAAGACCAGTGTGAGGGAATGCCCACTGTCTATATGGATAGGTGCGCCTACCATGTTGAAAACGGGGAAAAGGAACTTGTGGCCGGCGTAAGGAATGCATGGGCGAATGATGCCCCAGAACCCTCCGCTGGGTACAAAATCGGTCCCCGAAGTAGTCAAGTGGCAGAGCTGATGGCTGTGCATCAAACCATCCTCACTGCTGTCCAACACCAACTCCACCTGGTTAACTGGAAAACCAGAGTCATGCTATGTGCTAATAATAAACCCTTAAAACATGGAAAATTAATACAAAATATTGATGATCTGGTCACCTCGAACGGGATGACCATCTACTGGAAAAAGATCAAGGGTCATTCTAAAGTAGAGGAACCAGACAAAACTGGAAATGACCTATCTGATCAGCTGGCCAAAACCTGAGCCACCCAAGGGGATCTACTTGAGATCGAGTCCCTGTTGGGGGAAATCTAGGTCACTGCTATCACTAGGTCCCAGACAAATGCTCACAATGAACTCTCAACTGCACAATGGAGTAAGGAGACCCCAGATGCTGATTTGAGAACGGTTCAAAAAGGGGATCCAATAATTGCTAAGTTTTATCAACACAGTGAGGACCCTGAGAACTTTCCCCTGACGGATACCGATTACATAGGGAAAGAGGACCTCAAAGTGTTGATGAAATGTCCTGAAATGTTCCGAATCCAAGACGGTTTGCTGGTAAGGAGATCCATAGCTGGCCATGACCAGTGGGTGGTCCCTACCTTATTCCGAAGCCTGATGTTAAGTCACGCCCATGATGCGGCCACAGCCGGTCATCGGGGGTTTCATACGACACTAGAAATCTTGCGAGAGGTTGCATACAGGCCTCACATTGGGCAGGACCTCAACCAATACTTGAAGGGGTGTCTTGTGTGTGCACAATTTCAGCCAACACCACTCACACACCATGCTCCACTCCAAGAGAGGGGGATGACACTGCCTTGGTCAGATTTACAAGTTGATGTTATCGGGCCCGTGATTCGCTCTTCTAGTTGGAATCAATTACATGTTGACCGTAAAATGCTTGTTCACTAAATAGGTGGAATGTTTCCCGGCTCCAAATTGCAAGGCAGAAACAGCAGCTGCCCTGATGATCAATCACATCTTCTCACGTTTTGTACTACCCCAAAGGATTGAGTCAGACCCATGTAGCCACTTCACTAGCGAAGTGATCAAAGATGTGGGAGATACTTGGGGTCAAAAGGAAACTACACATTGCCTACCGGCTAGCCTCTAGTGGTGGAGTTGAGAGATCCAACAAGACTATTGTGAGCATTTTTAAAAAGTTTGTGTCAGATTCTGGACCAAGTTGGTACATTTGATTACCTCTTGTCCTGATGGCCATCAGATCTAGCCCTTCTTCTGCAACAACAATGTATCTGTTTGAGCTTATGACTGGACGAACGATGGTGCTAACCCAGCACCTGCTCGGCAGAACCCAAGAGCAGACCTTGATAAATGCCTCCACAACTCATGAGTATGTTGAGAATCTGAGAAAACACCTTCAACATGCTTTTGCCTATGCTCAGAGGAATCTAAAAATATCTGCAGACAGTATGAAGACCCACTATGACCTTAAGACAACTAAAAAAAGAATACCAAGTAGGAGACCGGGTCTACTTGTACAATTTCCAAAGGAACCAAGTCAAACAATGCAAATTCCTCACAACTTGGCGGCGTCCTTTTGAAATTGTAGACAGAATCTCACCAGTCGCCTACAAAATGTGCATCCCCAAGGGCAGTTTGGCAGAAGGGGAAGACAAGTGGGTCAACATAAACCAGCTGAGGAGTTGCCATACCAGGCATACTTTGCAGCAGATAGAGAAGTCAACCAGAAACCCAGAGGGGGACATTCCGTATACCTAGAAGAATCCAACTGTTAAAACCATTAGTAAATACAGGTGGGGGATATTGTAAATTATATTTCAATGTATGCATCTGCCCCACTACATGAGTAGTAGTGGGGACATTTCCATAACCATGCTCTGTTCTGTCTCATAGCATTGGAACCAAGAATTTCTAATTACCAAGCAGGACCACTCGGGGACCGGGAGGAAAGACCCAAGGAGCCCGGAGTATTGCTCCATACTCCCATCCAGAACCGGCAAGGAGGGCATGTCGATCCAGCATTGATGGGAGAAGCAGACGACTTTCTCCACCTGGACCAAAGAAAGAAAGAACATCCCAATCTCCCGACTTCCCCTTGATGGGCGGTCAAACTCAAGTCTTGAGGGGGGGCTCTGTGGGATGTTTTAACCAACCTCTGCTCTGCTATGCTACAGCACTGTGTTATGATGGTGCCAGCAACATCAAAATGGCCGCAAAACCCTTGTGCGTGCCAAAACCCCTGAAAATTGCACTTTGTAAAGCACAAAAAGAGGGTTGCCCAATCTGCTACGCATGTTGTCAGTGGTGGAACAGAGATCTCACTCCTGGAATATGTCACTGGGCTCTACAACAATTGAAAATGGAGTACAGAAGGAAAAAGCAGGGTTTTGCTAAATTAAACCTAAAATCTTGCTTTAAATCCCATTTTTTCGTTGGTGCTGAAACTGCAGATTGCCGGTACAAAACACCCTCAAACATCCAACATTCTTGATGGGTGCTACAATTCACTTAGTCTAAGAAATCATTGTGAACTTGCAACGTCCTGAAAAGCTGAAAGCATAAAGGGATTTCCACAGCAAAAGTGTCATGTCTGTGGATTTCAAAATTCTCTGTGCAGCAGTGGACTGCTGAGATGACAGCTGTCAAGAGCCTGCCTGATTAAACTTTAAACATGTATAAACTGAAATCACATGTTTGCAATCTAAGAGGCCTGTTACTGAGAGTAACCATCTTGCAATTGTTTTGATCCCATGGTTTCAAAACTTGAATCAGAATTCTAGCTGCTATTTTGAAATCACAAGTTTGTTTAAGCTAAGGGAAAATGCAACAGAATTAACAATTAGATCATGTCTGATTAAAAACTACCAAATTGGAATATCAGGTTTGTCCACAGAAGGATGGCCTTTCCCCCCACCAGGAAATCACACCAAAGCGATAATTATAGGGTGTGGAAAGAACTTGGTCTACAGAGGCAAAAGGGAACAATGAACAGCTGCTGCTAAGGAAATGCAGGGTGTGAGGACCGTCGTAAATGGCCTCTGCCAAGAGCAAACAGGGAGGAGACTGCTTCTGGACTGCAGTGAGACAAAAAGAGGTGGAGACAAACAACCATCTGTGGCTGAACCTTCACAAAGAAAATTGTCTTCAAAGACTTATAATTTGCCAGTGAAAATTGTACAAAATATAAAAATAACAGATTAGTGAATCTAAATTTTGGCTGCACGTTTCAAGAGGCGGCAAAATCGTGTGACGCGTTCTGGAAAGAAATAGCAGAAAATGTGATTTTACACAAAATGCATTTTCGCTAGAAGTCTGAAACTTTATACACTTATGCCCATGTTAAACGTGCACACTTGTAGAAATTTGCTTATAAAGTGGACATTGTGTTCCTGATGAAAAGGGCAAAATTCTGTGAAAAGCCGAGACAAGATCCCACAGCTACGGGGTTTCGAGGAATAGCTGCCATATAAAATATGTAATCTGCATATGTGATTGTTATAGAGGTTGCACATGTGTAAATATGTATGGTGCCAAAAGTAGATTTTGTGTTCAAGGGTCTAGGGATGGATTCTCTGCCTCATAAAATCACACCATAAAGGTGACACACTGTTGCTCTCCTCTTATCAAGGCAGAGAGGAGACTCTGACCCAATCAACTGTCAAAGGGGCAATCTTAGGATAAACCAGCCCACACACCCCTTTATCATAGCATAAATAGAGACAGCTCACCACTCAAATAGAGAGACAGATTCACTCACCATCCCGATACTGGCGGAGCACCCTGCTGCTGAACTCTACATCTTCCTTGCTCCAGACTCCAGTAACTTGGCAAAGCAGAACCCCATTGCATAGCTGAACCGTTTTCAGCTAGGCCTTACATTCCAGAACCAGAACCCCACAAACCTAAGGTGAAGCATCAAAATACAGCCAGGATGCACTGTACTGCTTGCCTGCTGAAAGAATTATCATCAGAACCAAGAAAGGCAAATCCAATCCAGTCCTGTGCCATGCTGTGACCAGAGTGCATTGCAGATCCAGTCCAGTCCTGTGCTGTGCTGTGACCAGAGCGTCTTGCTGATTGCAGATCCAGTCCGATGTGCCCAGCTGTCTGTCATAGAACCAGATCCAATTCCCTGACCATAATCTTGACGGACCAGAGTCCTGACGGTTCTGTTTAATAAACATATCTAGTGAGTATCTATAGATAGAACTGTGTCACTAGTATATGTACCTTGCTTAGTCAATCCCTATCTTAAACCCATCCTATCTTGTATTCAGAACCTGTATTGTTAGGAGTACTGTTGAATTATCTGAACTCTCTCCAAACCATTCTATCTTCCTCCTGTAATAGTATTGCTAAAACTATCTTTGTGCTTATCTTTTCCCATCTGAAGAAGGCAAGTCCTTAGCAGGCAGTCATTCTGATCAAGTGGCTGTGTTCCTGTGTGGCATTCGTTTTGTTCATAGTCATCCTCTAGTGTAAGAAATCCATTTGTCTTTTTAATAGTGCATCCCTGTTTTCCATTCTTGCACCTATCTGGAAAAAACGACCTCCACTAAAAATTCCATAACTTCCTCAGTCTTTCCAAATCCATACGGTTCTCCCGTTATCGCGATTATCGAGCAGTGAAAAGTTTGCCGCAAATTTCGTTTAGGGAAATTCTGACACATGTAAAACAGCTTTTGATTGCTTCCGACTTGAATTTTAAGATTTCCAATTGTTTCTTGGTATTAAATCATTGCTGGTGTTTGTATGCAGCTATCCAAAGCGGCTCCCATAAGAATGTATACTATTTCAGCAATTTTGACTATATTTAGTGTTTTTGCCCAGTCCATTCTAAGAGAACTTTAAAAGCCATTCTGACAGCTTGACAGGCAATTCCGTTTTCTCTTGTGTTTGAAAGGGGGAAAGTGGGATTGATATTTTGTTTGAATTTTGCCATTCCTGAATACCTGCTCTCTCCTCCTATCTCTTTACATTGCCTATTGGAGGTTGAGGGGTGTGCAGGGGGAACCTTTAACCACAGTGCTATCTGATCTTAACACAAACACCAAAGTATTATTTCTATGCTGAATTGTTTTGCTCACTATTACTCCTTGTGTAGTAAAGCGATTATTCTGTGTTACATCACCCAATTGGTGATTATTGTGTACCCATTAGAACATAGTGGGATTAAATTGTAAATACATAAATACATATTTTAACTTTGCAAACCAGCCTGATTCCTGGTGCAGTGTGACCGGGCGGGTTGAGCAGTCCAGGAGAGGGGCGTGATATGAGTGGTATATCGTTCAGAATAAAGAATTTTTAGACAAAAATAAATAAGGATTTCAGTTGTGCATTACACGCTAGGTGTTGACTTGGGTGTGTGCCGGATTGAAATCACTTACACCAACTAAGTCTTATCTGGCAATTTACATGCCATATTTGTAAACATCTCATTGGCAACTTTATACCACAGAGGACAGTGAAATGTGTTCTCAACTCAACACAAAACATGCTGCCATTTCAAATAGCACATAAGGAAAACATTCACTGGATGCAATCATGACTCTTTAGAGTATGTACAAAAGACCTATGTTTTCCTTACCCCAACCACAATTCCTAGCTGCATTTGTCCTCAATCCCTTGCACACACCAACCACATTTCTTCATTTGTTCTAAACGCAGGAATACTTTCCATAAGTAATTAAAATAATCACCCATGTACTAAACTCTCCTTTTAGTGCCAATTTTCACTGATTATCTCTTGTTTAATGATTTTTCTATCACACGTGTAAAATATTGACATGTCAAATTGCAATGTCAGAAAATCACTTTGGAAAAGAAAAAGGATTTCTCGGGCATCTACAAACTTTGGACCTTCACTAATCCACCTCACTAGCACTCACCCCTTGCTCCCTCCCGCTGCCTTGAAATATAGCTACGGAACCTACGACATACCATTTAAGGCCAATTTTGTTTCTAAAAATATTGAAATACTTTTCCTCTTGCATCAAGGAAGAACAACATATTTCTTAAATGGCAGATTTTCAAAACTGAAAACCCGTCACTTCAGCAATGCCTCATAGGAGACATATACATGTTGTTGGTGCCAGGGACCAAATGTACATATATATTTTTTAAACGACTGCACAGATTTTCACCATACTGGCAAAAAATGCACACGAATGCTTACTGACGCTTTTGAATCAAACCTGGTGATAATGCATCCAGTGGTGTAAGATGGGCGGTAAGATGGGTGGCTGCCTAAGCCATCCCTAAAGGAAAATCAATGCAATGCAAAAGGTAAAAGACCATTTGTTTCACACTTCATATCTTTTGAACCAGTAGACGGAGTTGCACTAAACAATGTTTTGAGGAAAGTACATGCAGGTGCAAAGAGTCGAAAGACAAATGTGACACTAATCGTGGCTCAATTTTCAAGGGGGTGAGAGAAGGGGCTTGCCAGATAGAATGAGCTGCAGTAGTCATATCCATTAAAGCCAAAGTACACATCCACACGTTTAAAAACAGCCCGTATAATCCATATATGCCTTCAAAGGTAAAAAGAATGATGAATTGATGCAAATACCTTACAGAAGCACTGTAAGCAAAAAAGGAGTTACGATCCTAGCGTTGTAAACAACATCTTTATTTATTGTGTCATGGTTAAAATCAGACCTTTCACACATAATAAAGATCTCACCTCATTACAACAAATAGAAAAATAACAAAACCTTATCAAAAGTTGAAAATCTAAAATGCGGACATCCGTAAAATACAATGAATCATCAGATAATAAACAGTAGACTACCACAAAGAAGCAGACATGTTTCCATGTTATATCAGATCGCCCAAAACAGGGAACATATAAATAATACATTTTAGAACCCTTATAATTAATGTTTTGCAGATACATTTCTCTTCTGACAGAAATGCCATAGTCATTAGTCATTCATTATCCCCCGTCTAGAGCCCATCATTTCCAACGTAGGTAATACGTCTGTACCACGGACTGGGAAAACTAAATACCTCGGGCAAGTGCCAACTTTCCCAGGAAGACATACATTCGTATTGAGTTGCATAATTCTCAATCATAAATTCATTGTTTAGCCAAGAAAGCTCCAGAACAACATCTTACATGGAAAACTAGAAGCACTGTAATGCACCTTGATGTGAACATATACATTCATCTCTATCTTTCTTGATTGTCCTTTAAAGGCTAATATACGCACAATAAATGAAACTGTGTGATAATCTGACATGCTGATGTTTGATACAGATGCACAGCTTGATATTTATGATGGGAAGATCATTTGAAGTTGTGCAAACTTGCAAATGTTTTTGCATGTCAAAGGAGAAGACCTCAGATAAATAAACTAGACAGTTTAAAATATGGGGGTATTTTGCTGTTAACTTTAATTAACAGAATTCATAGATGTGGTAGCATACTGTAGTCATAGGCTACATCATTTAAATGCAGCGGTACTCTCGCTGTTTTATCATGAACACTAGTACATAATAGGATGACTTATTATAGTCAATGGTCACTCCAATGATCCATTCAAGAAATGTTACAATACTATTTACCAGGCCTTCATGGAGGTAGAACTGGTGGCCTGGTAAATACTTTTTAATATCTTCTGGAAAGAATCACCACCAGAGCAGGTTTGGCTCTTCCAGAACGACACTCTTTAGAGCCATTTTCTCCCACATAGTTGTGCCAGAGACTTGTGGCCTTACTTCTGCAATGGCTTGCAGACCCATACAAATAACATAAAGTGCGTTGTCTTTTGCATGCCACATTCCTACCTCCCAAAAAGCAATTGTTTTGCTCATTCCTTAGTAGTGCTGAAAGCGCAGCAAAATGGAGCCATAACCAGAGACAGTCTACTGGTTCCTACGTTCGCTTTTTAATGACGAGAAAAATCTGCTGATGGCATGAGGCAGATTTTGCCAAATGACCATGCACATGACCGTGCACATTGATAACATGGGAGTTAATAGGACATTATTTTTTTCATTTGGGCGATATAAACATATCACATTTACATGTGGCGCCATAGATTTATATTGTAATGGCACAACTCAGAAACAGAGCTCTTAATTTATGGACGGCCTAACGCACACTTCAGCCAATAATCATGAGGACAAAAATGTGTGTATTTTGTCAATAATCCTCACAGACTTTTCCTACATCTAATTCTGATGCAGTACAATGAAGGTCAAGTTCCCAGCCACAGCAAGGTACATTGGCGATCGCTGCACTGTTACAAGATTCAGAGCCCCATGCCTGGCAGTGATCTTTCATAAATCTGGTCCCAGCTACGCAGCTGCGGAAGCCTGTAATCTGGCAATCATTACGGATGCCACCACATATTTTGTAGAAGCTATCTACTGATTGAATCAGCAAAACGAACATTTTTACTGAGCTGGCAATGCTTGGCTTTTGATGCTTTCCTTTGCAGACCATATTTCTATGACGAAGATAAAAAGAGCAGACGCCAGTTGACTGTTCTTGTGAGTCAGCAGATAGCAGAACATTCCAGATGCTAGTCTGCACCTTAGGCAGGACACGCTTAAGCGGTGACATCGTTTACATAAAAACATGACGATCTGCAACCCCGTCCCTTAAATTGTGCTTCGGATTCTGGTTGTCAGGACCAATTACACGCATCTGAATAATGACAATATACACAATGCTCTCATCTTTTTGTAATTGAGCTCATCAAGTATAGTTCAGTTCATGCGATTTGGAAATGTAAACAAGTATTTTGCAGAACTAAATCTAAGTTCATTTTATCAGATGTAATTTACTTACTTCTACTGGACCCTCTTCCCTCCTCGTTGGAGGATCCCCAGGGAGCACTCCGACTGCTCGCACATTTGGGTGGATACGGGTCATTGGAAGATCTGCGATTGTCTGCAGGCATTCAAAAACCATCTGAAAGGAGCACTTACCAATGGATTCTGCACTATAACAGGAAGTCCTCATTTCTTTCTTTCACTGGGGATAATGGTGAGAGAAAGGAAAGGAAAATACCTTTATTTTCAAGTATCCTGCTCTGCGAAGATGCTCTGCCTCCACATCACTGCCTTGCCCTCCAGACCACTTAAGGCCTAAAATGGCTGGTCAGCGGCAGCTGTGCTGGATCTCCACTGAGAGGCTACAGAATCATCATGATTCTCCACCCTTCTGAGGTTTGCCAGCAGTGCCTCCCCTACCAGTGGGTAAATGAGGTAATCAGAAGAATCGGCAGATACTGGGGTAAAATTTTGAAAGCGTTTTTCAAAGTCTTTCTCTCGAGTCCTGTTATGGGTTATTGAGAAGCCAACCTCAGCACAGGGCGTTCCTTCCCTCTCTACTCAAGGTGTCATGCAACACGCTGTTTGATGGATTCTTTTATTGAACCCTATCTCCAATTCATCTAATACCGATTGGATCCCTCCCCCTGAGCTATCAATGAACCAAGAACCAGGATGGTGTACAGGAAATATATTTAGGTTTATTTGTGTTAGATGTTACAAAACTCACACTGAAATGTCAAATACCACTTTAGCCACGGCACAACACAATAAACTTCTCTCAACATAAATAAATCACGAAAGTGAGTTGAAAATAACACAAATCACAATTCTTTGCTTTCTACAAATTTCACTTCAAGAAATAATTAGGGCTTGTCAGTGAACACACTTAAAAGGCTAGAATTTTATTTTTTTACAGATTTGTGAAATTGAATATGTCAATTATTATTTCACCTACACTTTTGCTTTAAAATAAACACAGGGTGATTTAGCGGTTTGCTTTTTAGACCCACCCTAATATGATCTGGGTAGGGGAAGTCTGACAGAAACATTTCAATGATTTGGGAATTTTGGAGTTTGGACCCCTCTCCACTGAAAGGCCTGCTTTGGGGCAGCTGGATGGTAAAATTTGGGATGATTTGAGACTTTAAGATTTTCAGCTCCCAACCCCTCCCTACTTAAAGGCTGGTGTTAGGGGAAAGTTGGACACAAAGATTGGACTGATTTAAGGGCAAAGCCACCCCTTTTCCTTAAAGAAGTCGGGGTCAACAGGACAAAATGGATTACCCAATTCAATTATAAGCTACCGTTTTTCAGCCCACAATGGGAAGTGAGCTTTGTTCATTTCGAATTTTAACAAAAATCACCACATAGTGTTCCACCAAATGGGGAATTACTTAAATTAAGCTTATTAGTTAAGCAGGCTAAGGATCTACACAATATTGCCCCACACCCACTGTAAAGGGAAAGGATTTAAGACAAGCAGAGTCCCATTCCTTTTGGTTTCACGGGGCTCAGTTCTACTTACATATAAGGCCTCTGTTTAAAGTTCAGGAAAGAACGCTGCATTTCAGGACACCCTGGAAAGATAGGGCAGGGGTCAGGTCACTCCACTCTCAAGGGTGGCCTCCCACTCTCCACCATAGGATCCAGTCAGCTTTTTTAGGCCTTCTTAGAATTAGACCGCTCCACCCAGATGCACTCTCAGCAATCTCCCCTGGTGTTTCCTTGCAGCTGCCAGATGGTACGTTTCGGCAGCCCTCTTGATGATACATTTCAACAGCTCTGTCCCTTCCTCCTAGTGCATTCATACGTATATAGCAGTGATGACACCATCAAGTTTACAATCTTGGGGGAATAACCTGCAAGAGTTCTCTCAACTAGCTGCAACTCGGATTGGGCAGTTACCCTTCTCTCTCCTCCAAAATACAGCCTCCCTGTAAGGATTGGTTCAGGGGTTTGGAGCAGACATTTGGCAATTGCCATTATCAATCTCCATTTCATCTTATGTCAAATGTTGGCAAAAATCTAGTTATGTGTCAAAACTTCATAATTTTACTCGCAACTGCCTATATATATATTCAGTGAAAAAACTTTGTTAAAGGGACGTTATGGTTAAGTTGCGCTACTAAAAACCTATGAAATTCGGTGAAAAAACGTTGTTAAAGGGACGTTATGGTTCCAAGTAAAACCGAAACCCCCTGCAATTCGCCAGTTATGGTAAGCTAAGCAACCATAACTCGTGCCACCACCGTGCATTGCTAAGACTAACACCCACGACATCAAAGATGAAATCACAAATGGGGGAGCACCGGAGACCCAAAGTGATAGTCACAGCAGGCAGAAACACAACACGGTTGTGTTTGAAAACGCTGCGGTTTTTCTTTCCGAGTTTCTCAGGCTCCTCCGAGCCGGAGGAGCCTGAGAAACTTGGAAAGAAAAACCGCAGCGTTTTCGAACACAACATTGTATTTATGTTTGCGGTCACTTCAAAAGCCACCGCAAACATAAATGCAACGTTTTTAAAGCTGCGGTTTTATTTCTAAGTTTTCCGGGCTCCTCCAGCCTGGAAAACTTAGAAAAAAACTGCAGCTAGTGCTTATTTAAAAAAATAAATAAATAGCACTTACCGAGATTCAGCTGCAGCTTTCCTGCTCTGGTCTCCGGTCCGCGTCCTCCGAGTTCCGGCACCAATGAAGGAAAAGCCACCCAGCGGTAGCTTTTGTTTACTACAGCTGGCTGGCTTTTCCTTCATTAGTGCCGCAAAAGCAAAAGCCAGCACAGGCGGGCATCCATTTCACAAAATGGATGCGCCCATGTGCTTGCTTTTGCGAATTTCGAACTTGAATAGCTCAAAATTTTCCATAGGAAGTTTAAAAAAAAATAGTGCTAGTATTATTTTTTTTATATTGCCTATCTATTTTTTAAATACATTTTTTTACTAGACTATCCCTTTAACAAAGTTTTTTCACTGAATTTCATAGGTTTTTAGTAGCACAATTTAATAATAATAACTCTGATTTTATGTACATGTAAAATTGAACATAGTGAACCCCATCTACTGAGTTTGATGTCCGCAAACTCTTTTTAATGTCCGCGGACATGTTCGGACAACAGCACCTCTACCCAAAAACTCTGGGGGGTTATGTTTAATTGTTATATCATAACATATGAACATTTTACAAATTCACAAACCAGCACACATACACATTATATGTAGTAATACATAAGAAGTGTAACCCATATATGTAACACACTAATCATTCATTTAAATACAATGGGCCTCATTCCGACCCTGGCGCTAAGCGAAAAATGATGGCGGTAAATGATTACCGCCATCGTTTTCCGCTGGGTCCAATTATGACCCTTGACCGTTAACTACGATGCCATTAGCAGCATCGTAGTCAACGCTGCCACTATCTGCACCTAGGACGCGCGCACGCGACCTCCCATACCGTACTTAGCGCCATGGCAGAAAGGTACGCGAATGCCGACCCAAGCGGACATGCACCTAAAGCCATTACCCAGCCCGTTAAGTACCTTACCGCCATGGCGCTAAGTACGCCATCGCGAACCAACCGTAAATGGCCATGTAAAGTGAATCCAGCTGCCACAGGTGCACAGAAATAGCACAGGTGGAGGCAATACAGACTCAGGAAGAACAAAAAGAGCACACCCCACCCCTTCCCACACCCAGTCACACTCCACAATTATACCAATATGACTTGCAATGTTGGGGCTGGAGGACCTGATAGCAATGCAAGTGCTACTACAACAACAACAACAACAACAGGCAGCACAGTGGAGATGCAGGAGGAGAAGGAGGGCAAGCCAGGGCCAGCAAGCCCCACCAGCACAGTCAGTGCCACCACGCAGGCAGCCCCCAATCCCACGCATCAGAGCCAGTCCATTCAACCTCACTGCTGAGCAGATCCACACCCTGTACCGTTTAGACCGGGACACCATCAACGCCATCGTAGACATGACACACAACGACATTGTCAGCATGATAGAAAGTCCAACCGCCATCCCACCCCTACTGAAGGTAGTGTCTGTACTCCACTTCCTGGCCACAGGCACCTACCAGCACACAGTGGGGCACTTGCATGGCATTTCACAACCATTATTCTCACGTACACTTATCCAAGTGCTCGATGCCCGCCTCAAGCACACAGACGACCACATCTCATTACCACGGACTGCCCAGGAGATTGCAAACACCAAAGTGGGTTTCCATGCACTAGCCGGCATACCTGGTTGCATTGGTGCCATCGACTGCACCCATGTGGAATTGGTGGTTCCACATGCCATGGAGGTGCCGTACCGCAACCGGAAACAATTCCACTCAACCAACGTGCAAATGGTCTGTGACTCCAACAAGATCATCACACATTGTTGTGCCCGATTCCCCGGATCAACCCATGATTCAATGGTCCTGAGGAACTCCACAATACCACGCTACATGGAGCGACATGCAGGCCCAGGATCCTGGCTACTCGGTGAGTCTAATGTCATGACCATGGAAATGTGAAGTGGGTAGGTGAACGACGTACCAATGCATACTCCACCTGGCTGAAAGGGGGGGGAATGATGCATACTCCACCTGGCTGAAAGGGGGGGGAATGATGCATACTCCAACTGGCTGAAAGGGGGGGGGGAATGATGCATACTCCACCTGGCTGAAAGGGGGGGGGATGATGCATACTCCACCTGGCTGAAAGGGGGGGAATGATGCATACTCCGCCTGGCTGAAAGGGGGGGGAATGATGCATACTCCACCTGGCTGAAAGGGGGGGGATGATGCATACTCAACCTGGCTGAAAGGGGAGGGAATGATGCATACTCCACCTGGCTGAAAGAGGGGGGAATGATGCATACTCCACCTGGCTGAAAGGGGGGCGATGATGCATACTCCACCTGGCTGAAAGGGGGGGGATGATGCATACCCCACCTGGCTGAAAGGGGGGGAATGATGCATACTCCACCTGGCTGAAAGGGGGGGGAATGATGCATACTCAACCTGGCTGAAAAGGGGGGGATGATGCATACTCCACCTGGCTGAAAGGGGGGGGATGATGCATACTCCACCTGGCTGTGAGTAGCAGAGAGAACAGAGACAGATCATACCCTAAAGCAACCCATACCCCACCCAACACCAGTAAAGCCAATACCCAATGTATGCAGCCCTACCATGTGAATGAGGTTGTGTCCCAACCATGACACAACCATCTGCAAGTGCATTCTACCAATTCAGACCACATTGTCAACAATGAAATGCACCTACATGCACGTCACCAAACACCATCAACCGAAAGGCCTGTCCCCCATAACTGCCCACGAAGGAGGCACATGACGGACAGAAACATCAACACACCATTACACAGACATCAGGGCCCCCAAAATGTCCCTATCAACATCAGCATTGCTCACTGGGGTCATGATGGCAATGTTGCAATGATGTGCGCATTGACATCACAGGACACGTGCCAGGCCAACAAAACAAACGGCATGAACGGACACAGTGGATGGGCACTCACAATGCACTTCACCCCTCTGCATACATTGGGTGATGGCATGCAAAACAGGCCATGAGAGCCATGAGCATATACTGGTCGCATTGTGTGAATCAATTAGTGCATTTAGAAGTGGTATAAAGTAACAGTTGGATGCAAGCCATGGTGGCACATCATGTTCTTGATCAGACGTCATGACTGACACATACATTCTCGCCTACATACAGGTGATGCAGGCTATCCCCTGAAGAGGTGGCTCCTTACACCAGTCCGGAACACGCAGAACCAGCACGAGGAGGACTTCAACCGTGCACATACACGTACCAATGTGGTCATTGAGCAGACATTCGGCCTATTGAAGGCACGGTTCCGATGCCTCAGCAGGTCTGGTGGGGCACTCCTGTACCGCCATGAGAAGGTGGCAAAGATGGTCAGGGCATGTGTCATGCTACACAATATGTGCGTCAGACGAAATATGCCCCTGCCCCCTGACGCAGAACTGCAACCACCTGACGATGAGGATGAGGAGGGTGCAGATGGGGCCGCACCTCATGGAGGAGGCGATGCACAGGAGGGGCGTGAAATGCGTCAAAATATCATCGACCAATGCTTCTAGCACACACTGCTGGTGTGTATCACATGGAGACGGCACTTGGGGCACTGTGTGTCTCTGGGACATGCACACTGTGGACTGTACACCAATAAAGCACACATATGCAATGACAATGTCCACACATTTGATTTCGGAAAAAGGAAAAAGTGTATTTTAATCATAAATTGTTGTGACACACACCCTCCCCCCTCCCCCCTGCACACCCCAACACACCCCCTCCCCCCTCCCCCTGCACACCCTAACACACCCCCTCCCCCCTCCCCCCTGCACACCCCAACACACCCCCTCCCCCCCTTCCCCCTGCACACCCCAACACACCCCCTCCCCCCTGCACACCCCAACACACCCTCTGTGAGTGTCTACAGATGCCTGTAACAGTGGGCACAGGCTATTACAAGCCCCCTCTCCTGGCCCCCGGGGCACCCATGCCTGTGGAGCGCAGGTTCCGTCCTGAACGTCGGACGGGGCTGCTCTGGGCAGAACTGGCAGCGGAGGATGTCCCTGCCTGCTCCCGTGCATACATGTCCTGTAGGGTGTGGGAGAGCTCTGAGAGCACACGGCGCACCCCGGCAAGCTCGCCACAAATGTCCCTTGACATGGACTGCATTGCATCCCTCAGGGTGTCAGTGCTCCGTGCAATTTCGGCCCTTAGGGTCTCTGTAGCCTGTTTGATGGCTGCCCTAGTCCCCACACATTCCGCAGCATGCTCGGTGAGTAGCGTGGACAGCTGTTGCTGCCGTTCAATGATGTCCTCAAGGGACTGTTGCCCCTGCTGGGCCATGCCCATTGCCGGTGGTGTGATGGAGGGGCTGCTCCCCTCCTGTGGACTTAGAGCTAGGCATGGGGTAGATGGCCACTCCTCTTCCTCTGTGTGCCCCTGTGTGGGATCCTCATGGGGGCTGGCATGGGACAAACAGGGGGAATGTGGAAGGTCAGTGGGGCATCTGATGTCGTGCTCCTCAATGTCTGAGTCAGAGCATGCTGCAATGGCAGCCGATTCTCCAATGGTGCTGCTGGCCGCAGAACCGGTGCCTTCTGTGGCAGGCAATGTTGGAACAGGTGGTGGTGCTGCTGCTGGCCTGCTGTCTACTGGGGTGCTTGCCGGTTGGCCGTCCTGTTTGCTGGCAGTGGATTGTGCTTGCTGTGGGGTCTGGCTCACTGCAGCTGAGGTTGAGGGTGCATGAATGGTCGTCTTGGCCTTCTTGGCTTTTATTGTCGCAGGAGTGTCCTCGTCCTCGGGGTGTGATTCTGAGCCTGTGGTGGAGCAAAGGAGGGAGAGCGTTATTGATGGGTCTGCGGACATTGGAATGCAAATGATTGACATGATTTTGGTCAGTAGATGAGGCACATTTGAGGCAGGGGCATGCAGGTTGTCTCCTTTTTGTGTGGAATGAAGATGGAGGTATGTGGGTGCCGGCAGTTAGGGTGTGCATGCTACATGTATACAGGGTGGAGCTCGCATGTGGCTGTGGGCAGTGTCCAGCTGATGTGTTGCATTTACACTCTAGGGCAACATTGTGCTACACATGAATGGACTTCAGTGACTATGGCATGTCTTGATTTGAGGCACCTACCTTCATCGCCTGATGTCGGTACTCCTCTTTCCATCCCTCCAACGCCTTCGATGCCTTCCATGCCTATCGTGCTGGCACATATTTCCTCCCACGGGTGGAGTTTCAGTGGGGATTCAGAACCTCCACCGGTAGCCAGGCCAAGGTTGCGGTTGGCGGAGATGATGCTTCTTACGCCTAGCCTAAGGTCATCCCACCGCTTCCTGCTCTGCTGTGGGGTGCGGGGTACGGTCCCCACCACGCTGGCACGCTCTGCCACCAGGGCCCATATGGCCTTCTTTTTGGCTATCGCAGGCCTGGTCATTTGCGTAGAAAAAACTACGGCTGCATTGTCTTGGAGAGTCTCAGCCAGCATGCTCAGTTCCTCCCGGGAGAATCTGTCCTGGCGCTGGCGATCGCATGCCTTCTTGACAACTTTGGGCATTTTCGGGTGGTGAAGTGGGTGGGTGATGGGTTGGGACAGGGTCAGGGTTGGATCTGGTGTTGTTGGGAAGGATGGCAATGGATTGTGTTTTAAAAGATGGCCGCCGTGCTGTTTCCCGTTCCGCCGCGATGACGCTATTTCCGGGTCCGCTTTTTTACGGTGACCGCTAATCACGGCCACCGCTGATTACGGTGGCCGCTAATTACGGTGGCCGCTGAGATGGGTGGCGGTAGTGCACCTTGCGCGGCCTACGATGCCGGTAGGGGCCCGTTCCGCCATGGCGTTATTTACGTTTCCGCCATGGCGTAATGCTCGTGCGCGATGGGTCGTTATGTGGCGCTCTTTCCGCCATCGGTCCACGGCGTAAACGTTCATTACGCCATGGCGGTAATGTCGGCTACTTACCGCCAGGGTCGTAATGAGGCCCAATATGTTCTAAAATGGAATATACCAAACGAAGAAAGATAGGCTTCCAACATGATTACCTCACAGAAACTCCACAACCGAGAACAACAGCAAATCTACAGACCACTCAGAACATACCTTACCTGAAATAGTAAGTGTACTGCATTTTACTCATATATTAATAAACTTTCTGTATTAGATAAAAAAAATGATATTATGTTTTTGTTTTCTCACAGAAATGTCTAGTACTCTGGAGTAGCAAGAGGAGCTTTTAACACATGAGGAAATATCAGAAGATAGTGAATCTAATGGTAGACACTTTACAATATAAACCATTTAATTATTATTATTTTATATACATTTAATATATATATTTTTTTTGTACAGAGCATACCAAAATAGAAAGTACTACAGAAAAAGCTGTTATGGATAAGACTCTTCACAGCATACAAGAAAAAATGGATCTACTGTTGGCTAATTTTAATAATTTAAAAAACTTTGTGGAAGATCATTTTAAACAAAAAACCACGTACCATTGTCCCACATGTACCTGTCCCCCCTCACCATATCCAAGTCAATTATCCCCAAACCCTCTCCATGAACCAAAACATTTTGATGAGACTTCCATCCCTTCTTCACCTCATAGAAATCCTGTTGAAACCCCTAATTTTCCTGTTTTTTTCAGTTTCTGCCTCAACTTCTCTGTCATAAATTAATCATACATGTTAAATAAAGTAAAAAATTTATATTGTGTTGTAATTCATTTCATGTTTTTTTTTTAAAGCAACTTAGGTGTCCGCGGACAGTGCGGGTGTCCGGAATGTCCGTAAAGAAACGAAAATGGAGGTGTCCTGAAGAACACTATACCTGTCCGTATAGTTCGCTAGCAAGTTGAAACTGTTCTAAGAACACACGCGGTGTCCTGAAATGTTTGTAAATAAACAAAATAGGGATGTCCTGAGAGCGGTATGCCTGTCCGTTTTGTTCGTAGGAAGGTTGAAACTGTTCTAAGAACACATCATGTGCCCTATAATGTTCGTAAATAAATGACATAGGGGTGTCCTTAGAACACTATACCTCTCCGTAATGTTCGCTGGAACGTTGAAAGTGTTCTAAGAACAAACACGGTGTCCTGAAATGTTCGTAAATAAACAAAATAGGGGTGTCCTGAGGATGCTGTGCCTGTCTGTATTGTTCGCAACCAAGTTGAAACTGTTCTAAGAACACATGTGGTGTCCTCAAATGTGCATAAATAAACAAAATGGGGGTGTCCTGAGGACGCTATGTCTGTCTGTATTGTTTGCAAGCAAGTTGAAACATTTCTAAGAACAAACGCCTGTCCGTAACTGTTCGTTTAACGTGTGACACACTTTTAATTACTTCAGGACCCGAACAGTGTCCGTAGAACATCAACACGCATGCGCAAACCACTCTCCGTGCATTTGGTGTCCTGCGGACAACCGCTCCCTTCACTGACATGTTCGCGAAGCTATCATGTGACCACGCCCACGCTGATCGCGTGTTCTGAATGCGGACACTGTTCATGTCCCTGAACAATTTAAAAGTACATTTTCAAGTAATCCACAATATTTTTCAATAAAAACTCACCCACATACTAATCCTGAGTTTCTACATACTTTTAAAAACTTTTTGAACCTTTTTTTGTGTTCGATCTGTCCGCGGACAGCGCGCATGTCCGTGAACCACGTACAAGCACTCCTATAAAAGAACACACCGTAGAGCTTATTCTCATTGTGTTTCTGGCTATCCTACAGAGCACAGCAAATTTTACTGCCAACTGCAGATTTCCATTGAGAACCTGATGGCATCCATGGCTGCACTGCTGCCACCTGGTGCTGCATCTGCCTCAGCACCACAACCACCCCCTCCACCACCACCTCCTCCCCAATGGCCTGAAGAGGGGAACAGGAGTGAGGATGCAGAGGAGGAAGAAGAGGATGACGAGGATGAGGTAGTTGAACTCCCTACTACCCGCGCTCGGCATGAGTCTTGGGTGTGGCGGTTATTTACCATTCGTGGGAATGGTCCTAAGGCTTGTGCGAACCAAGTCACCTGCAACAAGTGCAAAATGGTACTCAGTCGCGGGAGGCTTGGTACGTACAGCTTTGGGACCACTACCACGAAGCGACACCTAAAGTCATTCCACACTGGGGTCATTCGCAAGGTTGTACCTTGCGAAGAGCGTAGCAGGTTGACTTCTTCTACTTCATCCTCCGTTTCTGATCCTGTCACCACAAGGAACACTCCTGTGGGATAGCGTATTCCTCAAGCTGCCTCACAGGCCATATAGAATGCTGATGACCCTTACCTTTCGAGGGTCACAGTTGTGTGTATGTACTGCGACGCAGTACTCTGCAGGGGGGAGCGACTTCGAAGTGCTATTGAGACTATCGTCTCAGAGCACGAGAAGATCTGCTCACTACCCAAATAAAACCCACTCTGCATCTTCCTCTCTCAGCTCACCCTTTATTATCCCCATCGTTGGTGTCCCCCCCTTACCCTCCTTTCCCCTCCTCTCCTAGTGTGTCTTGTATAAAAAACCAAAAAAATATAAAACAACAAAAAAAAAAATAAGGCTCTTTTCAGAGCCGCCTTTCACAGTTAAAAAATAGAAGTGAAAATAAATGAAGCAGGGCCCTGTGTATTTTTTAGAAGTCCGCGGACAGTCTGCGGACATCTAAAATTTTGGGGTGCTGCCCTATCATAACCATTGCAATTTTCTCTGGGAGGAAGTGGTGGCTCTGAAAAGAGCCTTATGGTGGTGTTTGTGTTTGAAAAATTAGAAATACTCATCACCTACTACAAAATGGATGCTGTAATTCTAAAAAAGGTCGCAATGCATTTTGTACATTTCTCAGAAAAATCTGATTGCCAGCATAAGTAAGATGGACTCCATCTCTGCGAAAAATGTATGTACTACAAAACATAATATTTATATTGTGAAAAGAGGACATGCCAAAATCTCTTAGAAAGGCACAAACAACCTTATTGACATTGCGCCTTTCTTTCTCCATTTGTGGACCAAATGAAGAAGAACAAAGCCACATTTGTCTCTGCGCAATCCGTGAAAAAATTACTTGAGAATTTGGAAACATGTCCATGACCTTCCCAAGTCCTTCTTTCATTACAAATTGCAAAGAAATTCCAGACAAATGTCCTAAACTGTTCCCTCTGCAATGAATTATAATTATATCTGGATGTTGCTCTGTCTCCAAAGTAGCACAGAGAGGTAGCAAGTCCAACCACTTCATTCCACGTACTCCATGCCAGTGTACTTCCACATGTGGGAATCCAAGATCTACAGCTACTCCACAGCTTTCTGCATGCACCTTCAACCAATGTATCCACGAATCTCCTAAAATCCAAACAATCTGTTTTCTGAAACACACAGCCAAAGCTATCTTTTGTTCTCTCAGCAAAAAGAGTATCTTTAAAACTCTCTCCTGGCACAACACACCCACTAAACTTTCCTGACCAATCCCTTTCAGTGCTTATTCTCATTTGCATGACTTCTGAACCCAAAAATCCCCGGATGTAACTCCCGATGTCCGCGAACTACCGCCATGTCCGCGGACATATCGTAATATGAACAGCCCTTCTACCATTTCCACTTCACTCTCTCTGCCATTCCCTCATTGGATGTAGCTAAAAAATCACATGACCATGCACCAATCACATTCAAGACCTCTACATCTAACTGCATCATCATAGATCAGCACTGCAAATGTACTGTTAATCTCTCTGAGTACAAGTGTCCTTTCATTGGAAAGCACCTTCTACAAGAAATACTGTACAAGGCTCCAAGTTTTCTACTTGCAGCTCCATGCATATCCATATGCATGAACACAAACTAAAGGTATGCATATTTTCTGTAAAGTACATGTACAATTCTTCTAGTTTCATATAAACAGATTAACTGACTTTTAGCATGTTTAATCTGTAAAATGAATTTGCTGTCTTTTTTTCCATCTCCTAAAATCAAGTGTCACATACAAACCTTTATACTATTTAATTTCTTTTTACACACACATATTCAAAGAATGTTGAACTAACATATTTTAAATAAAATATAAAGAGTGCATATACTCAAACAAAATTGCATGCACACACTATGTTCAAATCTCAAACAATACTTGTACAATAACATACACATTTATTTATTTATTTATTCATTTACTTACTTATATTTATATAGCGCAAGCAGCCCATGACATTGAGGAACTATTACTTGCAAGAGCTTAGTTACAGGAATAGTGGTATTCAGTGGTACATTATGAATTTCACAAGGCATAGAACTGATGTTTTGTTTGCTACAGTTAGTCATTGCAATACAGTTTATTTATTAAGAACATACATGTATTCAACTGGTGCGACGTAACTTATGTGAATAAGATAGTTTTCATGGTTTCGAGGAAAGTGCTGAGGATGTCAATTAAAAAAATCAATGTCTAAATTAAAAAGAGTGCTATATACAAACAAAATTACTAATTTGTTTCTTTTAAAATTGCAGTGAAGACCATTCTCCTGAAAACAAGCAGCTGAATTTGAAGTACAAAGAACAACTAAGAAGAAACCTGCTCATTTTAGAAAAAAAGTAAGTTGAATACCACCATAATATTTGTATTATTACTCAAACACACTGTAAGGTTAATTCATGCTATTTCTGTGCCTAAAAATAGAGATTGTGCACCATTCTGTCCAAAAATCCCCATTTCTTAAACAGCAAATTACAGCCAGAATGGCCCACAAATTCCTATTTTTCGACACACAAATGACCCAACTCAGCCACTAGAATTTTGATGTTATAGAACAAACAACTGTTTTAATTATATAGCATTAGATTTACTATTTGTACTTCTCCACACCACTAGCTTACTTTTTTCTGTCATCTGAACCCCAGTTTAGTAGCACATTAATTCAAGAATACCCATCCCTACTAGTTGTAGTTGTCCAATGCACAATCATACACCATTACATACATCTTTATCATCTTACTCAAACACTCATGCACACAGCACACATACATTGCAGAACATCCCAACCCATACCTTCTTTATTTTTTTCAACAGACCCTAAAGAATGCCTACCAAAAATCAAGTCCGTAGAAAGCAACGCAGAAGTAGACCACATGAAAATAAAAGTGTCCAACATAAGCATCCATCTCTAGCAGAATTTGTAAAAAAAAAGTTGAACCAAAACAGCTAATACAGTCATTTAGTGAAACAAAAGAGGTTTCAAGTACAGAAAATTTGCCTCCTATATCAAAATATAAAACAAACCAGAAAACAATTAACAAAAAATCAGCTATCACTACAGATAAAACTGCTTCTATAAATCTTGATAAAGTGCAAAGTAAGCATACAAAAAAAAAGTATTTTAGCCAAAATGTTCCGTCACAGAGTCCTTCAAAATCTTATTAAAACAGGAGAGAAAACAGGTTCAACCCTTAAAACCTATCGTAGGAAATTAATCTTAGAAGCGTTGATAGACAGTGCAATTCTTCTTAAAAGAAAGTTATTTATTTTAGTGTTAAACACAATGAAACCACTAACAAAACTAATGACTAAAGTACAAAAAAGCCTTCTCATTAAACGAAATGTCAACAGAAAGAACTTCTTAAATATCTGCGGAGGTGAATGGAGTCACACTACAAGCACAGAACCATACGTTAATGAAGAAGCATACAAACAAAAGCAATTAAATACAATTGCTATACATAGCAGTGGTCGAGGTTATGAAAAAGTTAATAATACCATAATGTAACAAGAAATACTGCTTACAAAAATATGCCCTGAAAACCTAGAATTACCTCTCCATTCAACTGAATCAGAACGTCTAGTATACAAATGGCCATGCACGTCAATGTGTAACATTCCCAAAACATTTTTCAAGTCTTTACACCAATTCCTCAATCAATATGTGAAAGGCAAAGACAAAATGAAAATTAAACTACTGCAAAATATGGATAACTGTCCAGTGCGCAAGTACACAGGACTACAAGGACATTCATTGGCCTGCATTACAGGCCCTACTTGCAAAACCACCTTCCATGATATGAAAAGGATATCAACACATCATTCAACTATAAGAAATCTAGTTTATAAACTGTACTATGCTAAAAGTCCTGCTTTAGCACTAGTCAATTTAAATAACATTCTTCTACATGGTACAGCAAAAGACCTACTTGAACAAATCGACTATATCCAGAAAAAGTATTTTGGAAGTGAAAGGCACTTACAGAATGAAATAGGTTTAAACCAAATTAGCAACAATTCTATACATGGCAACCTTTCACTACACACATACAAAAAAGAAATATTAAAATTTAAAAGTACATCAGCTGAAGTAACAAACCATGTGTGTGTATGTTGCCGCAGAACTTTTTATAAAAGTAACACAAAAACTGTAGACCTATCATACAAAATAGAAGACAATGAAGATTCTAAATGGTTTGAATAAGCTCTCTACCTTATAGCAGAAAACAAATACGAAATAACTGACCCCTTAATACTTTGCAGTTACTGCACTACAAAACTTCACAACAACCAAACTCCTTCACGTGCTATCACAAATAATTTGGAATTATATCCACTACCAAAACCCCTACAACAACTCAATTTATATGAGAGCATCATAATTCAAACAGTGCACCCATTTCAAGCAATAATACGCCTTCAACCAAAATTACCTCCCTCTGAATTAGTGAAAAGTATTCGTGGAAAAGTAGTGTATTTACCATTAGATCTAAAAGAAAATGTGCACACTCTAGGAGTGCAACGTCCAATGGAGCAATCTTTAATTATCTTCGTAAATGGAGTACCTACAAAAGACAAAAAAATATGGCAACAGCTGGTAGATTTACATAAAGTTAGACAAGCCTTACAATATCTTAAAGAGAATAATGAATATTACAAAGAAATTAATATTGAAGAAAACCTGAACGATACAACTGAAATAATTCAAGAGACACAAGAAGCTGGTCAGTTTGAGCTCCAAGATCCTGCTACAGTATCAAATACTTTAGACCATTATACAATTCATCCATTGCACTCTAATGACAACATAGAAGATGCACTAGAAACGTACCAAATGTGTCAAACAAAAGGATCACCAATCAGCATATGGGAAAAAAGTATAGAAGCACATGCTTTTCCTCTACTCTTTCCTACTGGTAAAGGAGGAAGGTACGATGATATACCTATTCAAATATCAGCATCAGAATACCGCTCATTAAGGATGTATTCTGAAGATCTACATTTTGTCTAAATCTGGGAATACATATTACACCTACTCTTTGAAAGTGAACTAGCAACTTTATGTTACACACACATTAAAATCAGGATCCCACTTTCAAAAGATGTCAGCTACACAATTATTACAAAAAGTGCAACAAAAAGATGAGGTTTTACAATCAAATATTACAAACCTTTTAGCAAGTATGCATGGTACTAAAGAGTACTGGTTTCGACGTCATGGTGATGTACTTTGTATGATCAGAAACCTTGGCCCACCCACTTGGTTTGTTAAATTAAGTTGTGCAGAATATGCATGGGAAGATTTACATGATTTCCTATGCATATCAAACAAAAACAAAACAAACATAGATATACTAACACCTGGCGAACTTTGTTCTCTGGATCCTGTTAATGTTTCAATATATTTTCACCATCGCTTCATTGCTATGCTACATTTTATTTGTAATAAAACTGTTCCTCACCTCAGAGAAGTGCAACACTTCTTTTGGAGAAAAGAATACCAAGCCAGAGGAGCACCACATATCCACATGCTTTTATGGATTAAAGATGCTCCTAAATTTGGTCAAGACAGTGATGCCACTGTTTCACAGTTTATTGAAAAATATGTCACTTGTGAAATTCCATCAGAAGCCACAAATAGTGATCTTCATGCACAAATTTTAAAATTTCAAAGACACAAATGTGGCAAATATTGTCGTTGCAAATACAAAAACAAAGGGAAATACTACACCAAATGCTGCTTTGTTTTCCCTAGACCGGTTACAAATACAGGTCAAGTAAACAAGCTCATGTCTTCAGTTAGACATAGTGTTAAAGGTAAGTCACCTAAATATACATATTACATAAAAAGAACAGAAGAAGAAAAATATATCAATGATTACAATGCAATCATTGCCCATTTATGGAATGCAAACATAGATGTGCAGTACATTGCAGACAATTCCACTGCAGTTGCAGGATATGTTACAGCATACTTAACCAAAGCAGAAAAAACAGAGCTCCAAGACCTCTGGAATGACCTGTTATTAGACAAAACAGTGTCTCAGAAATTATACAGCTTGGGCATAAAAATGCTCTCCCATAGAGAATGTGTATCCTATGAAGCAGCAGATTGTTTAACTGGTACTGCATTGTATGGTAAATCTGAAAATATAGTATGGCTAAGTCTTGGTCCTGCTAAATCTAGAAAAAGAGTTCTAAAATCATACGAAGATATAGAAACAATAGCCAAACATGATCCCAACAGCCAAGACATTTTAAAAAACAATTTATTGGACACATACTACCCAAACAGAAGTAATACTTTGGAAACCAATGTGTCTATACCACATAGCCCAAAACGTCACATACAAAAATAATATAAAACCCTATGAAAAAAAAAGGTAAATACAGGGTGACAAACTGTGAAGGCAGCTTAGTAAAACTCACCAAACCAAATTTAATTAATCATATCAAATTGTCATTAAAGACTCCTCAACATAAAGAACTATATTACATGTCCCTGCTACAACTCTTTAAACCATGGAGAAAAGAAGAAGAAATACTAGATAACTATGACTCATATGAAGACACTTTCAAAGCAAATGAAATCACTATAACTGATGTAAATTTTACACAGTACAAAACAATGTTGCACAATGAACAGCAACATGAAGAAGAACTCCAGGCCCAACTAGATAAGGACACTCCTGACAGTAGTCAACCTTCTGTAACAGGAAGCCAAAAACCACTGGGAGAACAACGAATAAGAAATGAGGCAGAATTAGCTATGACAGAAGTAGAAAACACCATGTGTCAGTATGAAGATAAAGAAGACTTAACTATACTACATTCAAAACTAAACCATGAGCAACGTAGCATTTTTCAAGAAGTAACAAAAGAAATTGCACATGGTGTACAACATGAAAACAAAGAATGCACCTGCCAAAATTACAAACCTATACTACTGTGCGCCAGTGGTGAAGCTGGTTCTGGCAAAACATTCCTAATCAAAATCATCAGTAAGTTCCTTCAACAATTGACAAACAACAAACTGTTAGCTGTTGTAACTGCCCCCACAGGTTTAGCTGCCTACAACATAGGCGGTGTCACTTTACACCGATTACTACTCCTGCCAGTAGAACACCAAAACAGATTAGACTATTACAAACTTTCTACAGAAGCTGCAATGGAACTACGCAGAGTATTAAAACAAATGAAAATGCTACTAATAGATGAAGTGAGCATCGTGTCCAGAGCTCTTTGCCGGAAAACACATTATTGTTTTCGGAGATCTTCTTCAATTGACACCAGTAAAAGGTGAGCCTATTTTTAAAACATGAGGACACAAACTCTGAAGTAAAACTGTTGGCAGCATTGGAAATGTCAACCTTTGGCAACATTTCCAATACAGAGAATTAACAGAAAACATGCGGCAATCTGCAGATCTAACTTATGCCAACATCTTAATAAGTATTAGAGTTGGTGTACTGTCGCAGGAAGCACAAGCAATATTGAAAACCCGGCACATTCATGCACTTTATGGTGATAATGTATGTGCTACAGATGTTATGGAACAATTAGCCCACAAAAATGTCAATTGTTTGGCCTTAATGCCAACTCTTGCAAGCTGTTTTAAATTCAATGAAATAATGTTAAATAAAGAAATGCAACCAATAATGGAAATTAGCGCCACAGACAAACTAGATGTACATGGTATGACACTACCCATGTGTGAGCAAGCCACAACAAGACTAAATAATTTAGAAAATTCAATCTCCAACACAGCTGGGTTGGAAAAGATATTAAAATTATCCTTAAATTGCAGAGTAATGCTTAAACGTAACCTTGACGTGGACCAAGGACTACTTAATGGAGCACTGGGTACAGTTGTTGGCTTTCAAACATACCCACGTGACAACAAAATTCAGTTTGTCAATATTCTCTTTGACAAACTTTCAGAAGTAAAAACAATAGGACGCTCAACAGCTCGATTCCTTCTCTTCAAAGACATGTATGTACGCAGAGAACAATTTTCTCTAACTCTTGCATACACAGTCACCATTCATAAATCACAAGGTCTTACCCTAGACAAAGCAATGATAGACATTGGTAACACAGTCTTTAAAGAAGGCATGAGCTACGTAGCACTATCACGCTTACGTACACTTGACGGTCTATTTCTAATCAACTTTGATGCAAGTAAAGTAAACGCTGATATTCCTTGCATTTTAGAATACAATAGACTTCGCTCACTATACACCCCCCATCTAAACACATATTCTGTTCCACAAAAAGTAAAATGTTGTAAAAGAAAACTAAATCAAACAGAAATGCAACAGGATGTCACTGCAAATCCTCCAAAGAGAGTAAAAGAAACTAAAACTTCATCAAGTACCACAAGCATAAAAGAACCAATTAGGGAAAGTAAACCAGGTACTTCCTCAAAGAAGGAAGACAAACTAAAAATAAATCAATCAGATACAGAACTACCTGGTCAATTTAAACTCTCAAATATAGTTGGAGTAAGTTGCTATGCAAATGTAGCAATGAATATTCTATTTCAATTACCACCAATTGTTGACAACATTTACTTACACAGTACAGACCAATTGTGTTTGCAAATGTTAGTACTTCACAGAAATGCACAATCAATCCTGATAACACGTATAGTGTTTATGGAATAAGACAACAATTGGACTACTGTGCTGGAATGGTGACATTCACTATAAACTCACAGGAAGATCCGCAAGAATTTCTAATGTACTTACTACAAGTACTGGAAAATGAAAACAAACCTATAAGTGAAATCCTCCAGATTTGATACATGTGGAAACATACATGCACTCTCTGCAACAATGTGACACAAGAACAAATCCCCAATGAACGCTTCGTATATATATCAATACCTAATTGTGAATCCATTCCATTTCAGCAACTTGTACAAAATGCAAACCATGGTAGATTATGTACTACTGGCAATTCGGATAATCGCTCCACCTTACTAATACAAACACATAGTAAATATGTGATACTAATGCTTCTACCTTACAATGTAGATGGTACCAAAACAACTGCAAGCTGACTGGATTCACACATGGTCAAGTATCACTTGGTAAGAAAACGTTCACAACAATAGGTATAATCTACCACGGAGGAGCCACACCCAATTCAGGTCACTACACTGCATATATATAAAGAAATTTGGATGGTTTGAATGTAATGATAGTACCATTCCTCTAAAGCAGAGATTACCAGCAAATCTTTCAAACGCTTATTTAATGTTCTTAAAACCAAAATGTATTAACTAAACTGTACTTAAACCTTAACTAAACTTGTAGTAAAAAAATATAAACTGTTACAATATTCCAACAGGTATCTAACTGCCCAAAGATTCTACAACAACTAATCAGATAAATGAATACCACTAAATTAGAGCAACAAATAGATAGAATACACCAACTGGTATCTAACTAACCCAAATTATAACAATATCCAAACTGATAAATCAATACCACTAAATTATATAATAAAATAGACAGTTAGAATACGCCATTTCGTATCTAACTGCCCCAAAATTTTACAATATCCAAACAGATAAATCAATACCACTAAATTATATAAAAAACTGGTATTTAACTGCTCCAAACTTTTACAATATCCAAACAAATAAACAATATCTAACTGCTCCAAAAATCTGCAACAAGCCAATATATAGAGCATTAGCCAGAAACAACAAGTGAGCACTGAAAACAAACAAACAAATAGACTGTAGCATAACAAAACATTTTTTTTTTATTCCAACATGGATTTTCTTTCTCTCACAGACCCAATGATTTTAGCAACAAACACAGAAACTGAGCAAATTAAATTGCACAGTACACTGGTTTGTAATCTACTAAATATGAGGGTAAAAAAGAAAATGTTGATTATTCAATTTTATAAGTCGTTACAAAATACCAATACTAACAAGATATTTTCTTTTATCACACAAATGAATAAGAAATACATGTACTCCAATTACTAAACCTAACAGTAAGTATATTATAATACGTACAACCATTGCAGCATATCACACCCATAGTGGCTTATAACATTGTTCCTTATAAATTTGTTTTTGGATCCCAAAGTTATAAGCCACTATGAGTGTGATATGCTGCGGCGGTTGTGGCCAGGGCATAGAGTCTTGGGAGCATGGCCATATGACCCCCCTATACCTTTGCCCCCCCTGGACCAAACCTCAGCAAACTTTGCAAAGTGCTTGGGGAGGTTTAGACAGTAAGAGATGCATGAAAAACTGCTTTTGTAGTGGCGGTAGGTGTTCCTGATGTACTTTGTATGGCCGACTTGTTCGGGATGTTTGTACGTACAGACAATGAGGGGTCTAATGAGGGTAGTATTCCAGTTCGTACTCTGTACAGGGAACGTGAAAGTCTTCTAAGGACACGTGTGCTGTTAGCGAACATTGAAATTGAGCACATGCCGTATTTACATTACTTTTTCCTATGCGTGCACCATTCATTCAAACGCCACCACGGTTGTGACATGCTGCGGTGGTTGTGGCCAGGGCCTCTTCTAAGGACATGCGTGCTGTTAGCGAACATTGACATTGAGTACATGCCATGTTTACATTACATTTTCCTATGTGTACGCCATTCATTCAAATGCCACCACGGCTGTGACATGCTGCGGTGGTTGTGGCCAGGGCCTAGAGTCTTGGATGCATGGCCATCGGTCATAGGTCGACGGCCATACTTTCAAGACTCTAGGCCCTGGCCACACCCACCGCAGCATGTCACAGCCTTGGCTATATCTGCAGTATTGAGTTTCGATTAGCTTGTTGTGGGGAGTGTGTGCAGTCTTGGATGCATGGCCGAAGGCCATGCACCCAAGAACAAAGTTATAAGCCCTGGAGGTTTAAGCCACTATGGATTTTATATACTGCATACCCCTACATTGAAAAATATATGGCCTCACACCCGAGTCTGTAGCCTGTGGCCACAACTACTGCAACATTTCGCAGATATACGTACACTCGCACTGTAAAACATCATTCAGGTGGTTGTGGGGAGGGCGTTGCATTTTTGGGGGCATGACCAAAGGCCATGCTCCCAAAACGAACTTTATACGTAGTGAAATTAGAAGCCACAATGGATGCCATATGCTGTGGTGGTTCTGGCCAGGACCCAGATTCTTGGGTGCATGGCCAAAGCCCATGCATCCAAGACTGAAGTCATAAGCAGTGGGTTTGTATGTGAAAATGGGTGTGGTGTGGTACGGTAGTTGTGTGCATGTCCTTGCGTCTTGCGTGCATGGCTGCAGACTTTGCACCCAAGACTAAACTTATAAGTAGTCAAATTACAAGCCCCATGCTTTTGCAATGCAGCAATGGTTGTGTGTAGGACCTATAGCCTTGGTAGCTTGGCCATAGGGTGTAGGTGGTAGGTTATACAACGAAGATGCTAGGGCTAGCCTACAGCCGCTGAAGCATATTAGTGCCAAAGATTAAACGTGTAGATTTGCATATGTATGAGATGACTGTAATATACTTACTGTTTACTTTGTTCAGAATCCATTTATGTCTTACATGCCTTTAGTACTTGACGGAACTATCCTTTTTTAATTTCTGTGATAAAAGAAAAAAGCATGTTAGTGTTTGCATTTTATGAAGACTTATTACATTGTATAATAGACAGTTTAACTTTTTTTTTTGACCCTCATATTTAGTTTACAAACCAGTGTACTGTGCATTTTGCTCAGTTTCTGTGTTTGTTATTCAAATCATTGGGAGTGGGGGAAAAAATCTTTGTTGGATTAAAAAAAAAACTTTATTTGCTATGCTACACACTATTTCTTTGTTTTCTTTGAGTGTTTCCTTCTTCTTTCTGATTAATGTTATCTTTGTTGCCTTGCTGCTGATTTCTAGCAAAAGTTAGATACCTGTTGGTGTATTCTAACTGTGCATTTATGGTTACGGATTTGTGATATTCATTCATCTGTGTCGTTGTTATACACTCTAGGGCAGTTAGATACCTTTTGGCGTATTCTAACTGTTTGTAGTCTTTCTCTTAAATTTTTTGGTAATGTTGACGTACACATTAGTTATAAAATTTTGGCTGTAAGAAGATTAAGGGGTCGATTCATGGAACAAACGTGCACCGAAAATCCCAGCGCAAGCAGGCGCAAGGTTGCGAAAGCGTGAGAAATCAAGCGCACACGCACGCGTGCTATACAAGGAAGGCGCTACGCTAGTTTCCCGCTGGTCGTGCGCCAAATCCATGCATGTCGCACACGGGCACACACGTCATCAAACGGCGTGCGCTACGCGCACAGCAAAAGCGCACATAGTGCGGCGCACACAACAAAAGTGGGCGGAACAGTGGGCGGAACACGCGGAATGGGGAACAACGCATGAAAAAGAAGGTGTAACTGTGGAAGTACTGCAGGGAACTACACGGAACCCCCACACGCACGCGAACAACCCGTATTCAAGGATTTGAATATGGGAAACCCGCGCACGGCAAAAGACGCGCACAGGCGTCAACGCGTCCGCCACACAAAGGCAGGCGGAAGCGTCCCCGTGCACAGTATAAAAGTGCGCGCAAACAACAAACACGTATATACAGCTACGATGAATGCCCCATTTGTTGCAGCACTGATCGTGGGACACCGCAGGAGGAGGAGAATAGCCAGGGCACGCATTTTCTCACCACGGACAAGCCTTTTTGGGATGCCTGACGACCAGGTCTACGACAGGTATAGGTTTCCACCCCATATCATCCTAGACCTGGTCAGGGAGTGGGAAGATGACCTTACATCCCCCACCCTTTGCTCCCAAGCATTGAGCCCCTTGGAGAAGGTGCTCAATGTCCTGCATTTTCTGGCCACTGGGTCATTTCAGCGGACCACTGCCATAGTGGGGGGGGTCTCACAGGCCACGCAGTCACGCTGCCTACACCAGGTCTTGGCAATCATGACAGCGCGCCCCTCAGTCCGCAGGCACATATACATGCCCAGAACACCCGCAGAAAGGCAGGCCGTTGTCCTGGATTTTTACAGGGTGGCACACTTCCCCAAACTGCTCGGTGCCATAGATTGCACCCATGTGGCCCTACGTCCACCTAGGGCCACTGAGCACATCTACGGAAACCGCAAGCACTGGCATTCCATCAATGTACAGGGGGTATGCGATGCAAAGGGAGTCATCACCTCTGTCTATGCAAACTACCCTGGCCCCACCCATGACAGTTTCATATACAGAATGTCTGCCCTGAGCCGGGCCCTGGAAGCTGGGCAGCATGGTGACACATGGCTCCTAGGTGAGTACAAATGCCTGTGCACATGCATGCAAGCCACACACAGACAAATACCCAAACCCTAATAATCTCAACTATTATCAACTCCCCAGGGTACAGTGCCTACCCTCTGAGCAACCACATGATGACGCCAATCAGGAACTCCACCACACCAACCCAGGTAAGATACAACGCGGCCCATATTGCAACCAGGGCCATAGTGGAGCGCACATTCGGAGTGCTCAAGTCACGCTTCCGCTCCCTTGACCGCTCTGGCGGGCAGCGACTCTATGCACCCCCAGTAGTGTGCAGGATCATTGTGGCAGCATGTGACCTGCACAATGTTGCAACACGGCAGGGCGTACCGGTGAACATGGTGGTGCCCCCACATCTCCAACCACAGGCACAGGCGCTGCCCATGGGAGGGGATAGGGCACGTGGCGAGGAAGCCCAGACCCAGCTTGTGGCCACATTTTTCACCTAAACCCCCACCCCTGCGGAGTGCACACAGGCCTGGCACATACCAGGTGACAATCGATGATGGCCAAGAGACAGTCAACTGTCACAACCTTACCACCGTGAGATTGTTGCCATGGAAGTGCCACATTGTGTGCATCCCTAGCTACTTAAACACAAGCTATCCTGTGTGACCAAAAGGCACACATATGATATATGATATGATATGATATGATATGGCATTTGTAACGCGCCTATACACAAGTGTTGCAAGGCGCGACGAGGCAGGGAGGGGGGAACAAGGGAAGACAGACAACGATCCTACTAGGCCAGGTGTCATTTAGATCGCGCAAGTGCAGGGGTAGGTGGAAGGGAAAAGTGCAAGCAGAAGGGGAGGGGGGAGTGCAGTACAGGGTAAGTATAATAAAAAATAAATAAATAGGCCAGCTGGTGGCAAGTGCAAAGGTAAGTGCAGACAAGTGCTGGGAAGGGGGGGCTGTAGGGATACATAGACAGTCCCGCAGTGCAGGTGTTGCCAGGGAGGCAGTGCAAGTGGAGAGTGGCTGGGCCAGGGACCTTGGTCAGTGAGAGGGGCCCAGTTGCAGATTCAGTGCAGTTTCAGTGAAGAAATTAGCAAGGGAGAGGGAGAGAGAAAGCAGAAGCAAAGGGGGAGGTGTTGAGGTGCTTCCTGAACCGGAGATGGTTCTCCTCAAGTTTCAGGGAGGCAGGAAGGCTGTTCCAGAGGGAGGCCCCTGCCGCGGAGAGAGATCTACCCCCAGCTTGTTGCTTCGAGAAGCGGCTGACCCTGACATGCAAGGTGTGAATCACACACCTGCAAAACAGGCCATGACCATCACTGTTATGTTACTCAAACCCTCCCAAACCACAACATGACATGGCAAGCAATAGCCATACACCAACACAGTACCAATAAGGTACACATTGCCATGTGAAAAATGTAAATTGGCATCAGACAATGGTGCCTGACATGGAATCAGATGAAATGACTGACCAACAACCTCCCACCCAAAATAAGTCATTCCCAAATGCATCACAAAAGTAGTAGCCGCAACATAACAATGAATGCCTGTCTACATGCACATTGTGCATTGCAAAATCAACACTGCAGCTTATGTGTGCTGTGTCCAACTCCTGCAACACACTGCTCAGCGCACAGCACAGTGAACAGCCATTGTGTGTGATGCACACCCTGAGCATCACATCTAAGCGACAAACCACATCAAAAAGTAAAATAGGCATGTACAGGATCCATAATTGGTCACAGAACATGTGCTGCAAGGACACAGTGGGCAGCAGAAGGCAAACAGAGTGTACAGGTGGATATCGAAGGGTGGTTGTACATGTAGTGCATCATAGTGCGAGTGTGCGGGTCAGCAAGGACATGCACTCAACATATGCATGTGCAATCAAGTGACCATCAGTGTCCTCTACACATCACATGTGAACATTCACCATGTGTACACCCCAGCATGTCAAACCACAACTACCCCCTCACACCTGAAAGGTAAACACAACACATGAACATGCATTGATCAGTAGAACACATCATGTACATAGGATACCACAATTACAATGTCAGGGTCCCCATCACACTGCAGGGCAAGACAACTATCAACAACAAAACACCCCCCCTCACAAATGACTATGACCCACTGAACAACTGCACCTGGGTCATGGAGCCTTCAACCCTCAATTTCACCTGCCCACAGGATCACCCTTCCCCTTCGTCACCATCTCCCACCTTGTGTGTTAAAAGTTGCCTGCACCCTCAGAGTCCACCTTCATTTGCAAAGACACAAAATCCAAGGCAGAAAAACGAACCAGAACAGCCTCCAGTAGATGACTTGAAGTAGCAGTACCTCACAAAGTCCAAGTACTACCAAAATGATGGAACAACCAAGGTAGCACAGTAAAACAATGTCACAACAGTATCTGAACCATGTGTGGTACATAACATAGAATGATGCACCACGAACGGATGTGTACTGTCACAGCTCCCGTGTACAGGCGCAGGAGTGGCACGAACCAACCATCCCCACCGTGTCCTGGGTTCCTGCAAGCTCAAACTCACACAGGCCTCTGAGACCCTGGTGGGGAAGGAGGGTCAGGGATATGCAGTCGGGACAGCCGTTGGCATACTGGATAACTGGAATGAGGGGCAGGAGAGGGGAGTAGGAATGACACGTGAAAGTAGGGAATGCACTAAAATGGAGTACTTACATTAACACATACACAATCATAACAAACTTGTACATCATTGTCAGGGCCTTCCGGAGTCCAGGCGCAGGAGTGGCACGAACCAACCACCCTCTCTAGGGTTTTGGCACCTGCAAGCTTGGGGCTTACACAGGCATCCGCAACCCCAGCGGGGAAAGAGGGTTAGGGAACGTTGGTTGGATAGGTACGGGAAGCAGGCACACCGGGTAGAGGGTACAGGGTTTAGAATTGGATAGGACTCGTGGTGATTATGGAAAAAAACATACCAAATTGAATTACACATTCATCCATGCATCAGTGCACCCCCCAGCACGCCTATGTAGAGCAGTTTGAAAGAAAAACAACAAGACACTCAGCTCTGGTTTTGAGTGCTGGCCTCCTGCCTGTGCATTCTCAGGTCCGGTTACAGGAGCACTTCAATGCTGCAAAGAGAGCCACAGTTAATAATCTGTGTATGCCCATAACACACAAACACACAGCCAAATATTCCCCATAGCAACAAACTACTCTACAAACAGACAATCTGGTGTGGATGCTTCGTACCCATACGTAACATTCCCCCTGTGATGGTTCATACACAGTCAATGCAGTAAGTCAGGCGCCGGTGGGTGCCTGGCAAATGGAACACCAATGTGTCACGATTCACACAACATGCAATGTTCCCTGGGTAAGCAGACAGACGCATATAGCAAGGTATGACTTCAGAAAAAGTCGTGTCCCACCATGACCGTAAAAAAATAGGCAGTGCATGTTTCAAAATGTACATGGAAATGAAATGCACTGCACCCAAGTCTGTCCCCTGCTGTATGTCCCTGTGAGCTGCTCCTTTCCATGTCTCGGAAGGCTACATGGGTGATACAAGTGCCTCAATGGCCCATGGTGGGCCGGAGGGTATGTGCCACTGCCCCTGCAGGTGCCCCAGACAACCTTACAATCAACTAGCCATCAGTCCACCAACACATCTGAGCTGTATTGTACGCTTCAACACCAATATTCGTCCAAGCTCACCGTCAGTGCTGCTACTAAGCCTGCATGTGTAACTGGCCTGGTGGAAGCTTTGCTATGTTGTGCCCCCCCTGTGCTGCTCACCTTGCCTGGAGTTCCTTGAAACACGTCAGCAGTTCTAGGTTGTATGTCTGCAATCCCTGTGCCTCTGCTTGCACACACATGTGCATGTGGGCACCAACAAATGTGTCCAGAATCCAGACGTCCAATGGGCCATGTCTGCTGGCAAAGGTGGTTGGAGGCTCATCCCCCTGCAGAAAGGGCATGAAACACATGATTAATGCTTTAGAGTCATCTGTGTGTGTCTCTTCAGGCATCTCATTACTGGACCATGTCAGAGACGTACATCAGAAATCGCACCATCAGTCCGTCTTTCACATCCAAAGTGTGGAACACACTATCTACGGCATGAATTGCAACAAGCACGTGTACAGTAAAGATAAGAAACATACTACACAATGCATAGCAATGAATGTACACATTAATCATGAAACACCGCATCTAGCAAAAGCAGAACAGTGGTCAATAACACCACAGTCATCTGCGCTAGGGGTGTTAACACAAGTTACACAGCACCAAAAATGCCACAGATATGACAGTCCAAAGCCCTTGTGTAATAGGCTGTTACACCAAACCATCCTTGCGAGCCCATGGATAAGGGAAGCAGGAGTGGCATATGGACCCCAAGCAGCAAACACATACACAAGACAAGCCTGAAGGGCGCAGCTGGAACAGACAGTGGATGCTTTCAAAAGCCACAAAGCACTGCACCGTCACATGAAAGCACAATAGAAAAGCAATTTTAAACTATATTAACTAATTACACTAACTATGAAAAACCTACATTACCTAATTAAACTAACTATCAAACAGAAACTTAACTAACTAAACTAAAATAAAAATAAAAAATGGCCACATATGACCTGGGGGGGGCACCCAGGAGGGGGGAGGTACAGGGTGCTGCTCAACACCCACACGTGATGATGCTGAGCCAAAAGAAAACCTCCATGGGCTCAACGCCTGCACAGCCCGACCTATGTGGGAGATAGATGGTCGTCCGAGTCTGGCTCATCCTGGAAAGGAGGACGTGGCACAGTAGCCTGGCCACGCCTAGCCGCAACTTCTCCCTCGACGGCAGCAAGTCTGCCAGACGGGTGAGCCTGGTTCTGTGTGGTGATGTGAGGTAGGTCTGCATGCAGAACCTCACATGATACACGTGCTTCCTCTAGCAAGGTAGCATGTGTAACACGGAGTTCCTCCTGCAAGGCCTGGCTGGACAACCACTGCACCTCCCGGCAAGCCTTTAGCTCATCCGAGATGGTACGCTCAAGCTGTGCAAACCTCTCCTCTGCCCGCTGCCTCTGGGACATCAGAAGGACACCCAGAGTGGATTTGAGGGAAGCATACTCCTCCCTCAGGGCATCCATTTGCGCCTCTGCGTGAGCAGCAATTGCTTGACGCAGAGACGACATTTCAGCCTGGCGTGCCCTGTCTGAGGCCGCCATGCCCAGCCTGAGCGAGCGGGCTGTGGACCGTGCCGCCTGCTGCTGGAGAAGCACCTGCCTAGCAGGGGGGAGCACAGATCGGGCCACACGCTCCATGCTCTCAGCGATGTTCTCCATTGCTGCCCCCTGCCGTTCTGAATTGGCAGTCATGTCTTGCTCCCACTCAGTATACTGCAGTTGTGCGCGGCGACCGCGTTGCTGGGCTTGACCCCTGCGGGACCCAAGGACCGGGTGTCCTCGCTGTGTTGGCACTGCCCGCGGCTTCATGACTACATGCCCTCGTCGACGTGATATCCCAGGCACATCAGTGACTGGTGTGGAGGGTGACCCTGCATCCCGATCCACCATGGGCGGAGGTACCAAGACTGTCTGACCCCTCAGTGCAGGTGTCGCGGACAGAGGAGTGTCCACATCAGAATCACTCACCCCTGACACATGGACTTGATGCTCATCCAACTTGACATGGACGTCAGAGTCGTCATCAGGGCTGGACTCATAGGCAGCCAGAGACAAGATGGACTGTAGCACTTGGGGGGTTTCGTGGCCTACCACCCCACGACCCCCACTTGTGCCGGGTTGATGTAGTGGTAACAACCCTGTGTCTGGCATGACCACACCATCCTCTGGCTCCATTGCGTCATCATCTGAAAAATATAGAGAAAAAAGCTCACTACACATGTCAGAAGCACACAACACACACACACACACACCGACAACAAACACATCAGGCAGACATGTGACACACAAAATAGAACCTGGCATGCATGCTGGGTCAACTTTTGAATTGCTTCTGTGATAAGACCTGTTGAAAGGTGGTAGTTTGCATATAAGTGGGTCTATGCAGTGCAGCAAATGTGTATGTCACTCACTTCCTACATGTATAAGGACTACATGGTGTGTGTCAGAAAATGTGAAGGCAGTGCAAGGTCAAATTCAGGCATCACGTGCAATGTGCATTGAATGGGTAGCATATCTACAAGCAAAGCACCCCTCCACCCAAGTGCAAAACAGGGATGCCTAGCATGGTATCAAAAGGCTGACCATAGACCTATGTATTGACAGACAGTGTTGACTGGCATCAACAGCTTAATGTGATTCAAGTGACAACACTGCAAATGATGATGGGACAGTAAGCAGGACACATGATGAAAACTCTGGAGGCCGCCCACGTGTGAAGAAGACACTACAACAGTCGGACAGAGTCATTGGCCATTAAACAGGCTGAGGCCTGTGACCCACACAGATTGTCAGACCCTAAACATGGGTGCAACGCAGTACTGAGCCACAGTTGACATGGGAAGGCTGATGAGATGCCATGCAATGTATGTCACCCAGGAGTTGTATTACAGTGATCATCCAGTCAAGGACACATAGGGGCATGCATGCAATGCACATGGAGCATGAATGGGCACTCATGTCCCTGCGGGGCATCTGACCTATGCACAGTACAAGTGAGATACCCTGCATCAAGTACTAAGGCTGTACCACACAGCATATGTCTGGCAGATTGTCCGCTGGAAGTTAGCATGTACACAGGACGCATGAACAGGAAAGTACCCAATGGCAAGATTGAAGCAGACCAGTGCAAAGGTAGAACTGGGGTGCAGAGTGGTGGAGGAGGGGCAAGGGAGCATGCCCACATGGAGTACCCGCATGCAGGCAGAGGACACATGCACATCAGTCATGCTATGACGTTGTGCCTGGGCTGAGAGGAAGGTCACCCCACGCCACATGCAGAAGGGCCAGTGAGCTGGAACATGGACCGGAGGGGTATACTGGTAACCAGCATGTGAGTAGGGTGCAATAGTGGTGATGCGGACAGTCCCTGTCTGCTCCACATGTCCACCATCCAGCAGAGCAGACATGCATCACGGAAGCATTGCATTACTTGCACATCATAACCATGTGCACGTCACATGTAGTGGTAATCATGCACAACACATCCCACAAGTAAAACACACACGTCCTCAACAAACACGCATCAACACTCCCTAGACTGGGCATCAAAGTCCAGCATCTCTCCCACACCTTCGTCGGATTCAGGTGGTATGGACTCTGCAACGAGTGACTCATGCGGAGTGAGCTCTTCCTCCTCTGGTGCAGGCCCACCGCCAGTCACCAGAGTCAAGTTGTAATTTGAGGCACGCTTAGCCTTAGCGCTGCGTTTGAGGTCATTCCAACGCTTTTTGCACTCTTGCACCGTGCGCACCTCATGGTCGAATGAACTGACATGTTCCGCAACTTGCTTCCAGTGGGTGTCACGGTGGGCAGCCGTAGTCTGACTATTGGCACCCACTACCATGTCACGGCAGTGGCCCCGCACGTAGTCCACGAGGAAGTCCAGTTCCTGCTTGCAGAAAGGCTTCTTCCTCGACGTGCAGGAGGTCGTGGCTGTGTTTGGGGTCCCAGCCTGTGCTGCAGGTGCAACCTTCCTCCTCTTGGACTGTGGCACAGACCCTGGCTGGCTAATGCCGCCCTGACCAGTATGGCCAGTGAGTTCGGTGGATTGAGCCAAGGGAGTGGCAGGTGGAGGGATGACCAAAGGCCTGACTTGTGTCAGTGGCAGCTGGGTGCCCTCTAATGGACCCTGCGCAGCAACATCCGCTGTGGCAGGGTCATTGACCGCAACGGTCCTGGTTGGCAGACTCACCACCGGGGTGTTGTTGGGTGCATCTGCCCTGCACTTGCCAACACCCGGCTGTTCAGGGCAGCAGATGACATAACTGCCCCAAGGACATGTGTCTTGGTCAGAGCAGCCCTGCATGCCCCTACGGATTCCCTCCTGGCCTGTTGGAAATCTTCCAAGGGCTCCTCAAGTGCCAACGCAGCCTGCGCTGGCAGACCCTGAGCCTGGGTGGCGGTGTCCAGAGCTGCACCTGCAGCTACCACTACCCTTGGGCCCGTGGCAGTCGATGGAACGGACTGCCGGGTCACACAGGCGCCAGTGCCAGATGCAGAAGCTGCATCTCCCGGAACCACAGGGGGTGGTGGCATGACTGATGGCACAACATTGTGCTCAAGTGGCGCACCCCTGCCTCTTCCCCCTCTGTGGCCGCCCTGGACACCCTGGAGTGCCCCTACTCCCTGGTCACCATGGCCACGTCCCTGACCACGCCCGCCACGAGGAGTACGCCCAGCTGAGGCGCCCCTCACCTTTGCTGGCCTCCCAACCATGGCACAGATGTAGTAGTGCCGGCACTGATGGAGTAGTGCCAATGGGAGGTGTTCAGCACAATTGACCTGGGCAATTGGGGTGAAGGGGGTGGGAAGCAAGATGTTAACAGCCACCCTGCACCTGCAAGGCTAAATGTGACCCCAGTGATGTAGTGACGGGTCACGCAACGCTCAGGCACCCCAAAACTGCAGTAAAACCATGCATGCAACCCTGCAGCCTACGTGCGTGGAATCAACCTCCTGCAGTTCGCAGTGGCACCCAGTAACACGAATAACGCGTGGGACACACAGGCTACTATGACCTTGAAACTGGGTGCGATACACAGGAGCACCCGCAGTGGGAAAAATAGCGTGTGCGACTCACCGTCTGACTAGCGCGATGCAGAAAAACACGCGTAGCCAATACCCCCGCCAAAAGAAGAGATACGTCCTTGATAGCTGTGAAGTTGTGATGGCGCGCGAAACAACAGGAAGCAGCAACACATGTCGGTCTCCACGAAAGGCACGTACAGCGAACTGCTGCCCCCGCTCACATTTAACCCGTGCTGAGGGAAACGGCCGGACGCGTCACGTCACTTACGCGCATGGGCCCTTTCCTTGGATTACACGCATTCACACACGGACGTGCAGTTTTTTCATGCGCGCTGAACCACTATGCTTACGTCACGAGGGAAACGCCCGCGAGCGCCCGCGTGCGTCACGTCACACAGGCGCTTATGCTTGAAGGGCCTTTGGTCCAATGAAAGCGCGTACGAGTGCTGACGCGCTTACGTGCTAGGGGCCTTTCCTCAAATCACACGCTGACGTTCACATTTTTCACATGCCAAATCACTCCGTATCAAGCTGGCCATGCGAAAACACACGGAAGACCACGCTCCTCCCCAAAAGGCAGAATCACTGCCCCCCAGAGCCCCGAGCACGCTCCCACCAGCCATATGCTGCTGCCTGTCTGCCTGCTGCCCACCAGCTTCACTGCCACCGAAGTTGGTGTCCTGGTGGAGCATGTCCTGGGGCATTATGATGCCCTCTTCGGAACATCACGTGCCAACAAGGAAGGACGGGAGAGGATCTCGGATGACGTAGTGGTTGCTATCAACGCGGAGGGGGTGGCAACCCGCGACATCAAGCACGTCAAAAAGCGTTGGGAGGACTTCAGGTCCAGGGCCCTCCACAAGGCCCGGTGCCTTGCGGAGGGGGGCCGGGCACACCTGAGTGCCATCCAGATGATGGTCCTGGAACGTGTAGGCCCAGCGCTCCACACCCAGATCCTTCGGAGGCAGACCCGTCTGGAGTTGAGTGGTGAGTGGCCAAGCATTGCTGTGTGAGAGAGGGCATGTTGCAGTATGCTGGTAGTCTGATGCTTGCCTGTATGTGTGACATAGGCCATGTATGGATGTGCGTGTGCAGGGACATCATGGTCATGCATGTGAGACGAGTTATGTGTGAGCCACATGGTTGGTGCATGTGTTTTAAAGCAACATGGGGAGCTCTATGTGGAATGCACACATGAATGCATGGCTGTCTCTGTTCCTGGACATGGAGGGGGGGTGAGGAATGGGTGCTGATGTCATGTACATGTATGGTGTGTGTGTGTGTGCCTGAGAAGTGTGTGTGTGACTTTGAAACGCCATGGATGCATGTGACTTTGAAGGCAACATCTTGGTTTACAGGGGCCCTTCTACATGGATGTTGATGTTGATTGCAGGCGCCCGGACTGTTTCTGCATGTGTGTTGTGTGCATTCACCCATGTGTTGTGGAATGACAGGATGGAAGTGACATTTGACAGTGCCACTCATGTGTTATTGCTTCCTGTCTAGGGTATTTTGTACTGTGCCCTGATGCTTGTGTTCTATGTCTCCCTCTATGCAGCGTCAAGTGAAGAAGAGGGCGGAGATGGCGCTGTAGAGCCAAGCGGCGGGGATGCCTCCACTGGGCGGCAACGCAAGGCCCAGCAACCCTCCCAGGAATTACCATCATCCGGGAGCGAGGGGGCTGGTGCTGCGTCTGCCTCAACAGCTGTGGCGGAAGGGCCTGGTGAGCCCCCACAGGGGCTTCCAATGGCGGAAGACAGTGTTGAGACATCCAGGTCGGTGGTCTCCACAGAGGAGGAGGAGCCCGCTACTGAGCCGCACATGGGGCCTGGTGGGGTAGTACCACTGGTGCAAGTGGTGCAGTCCAGGGTCAGGGTCAGGAGGCAGCACAGGTCACCACAGAGGGGCCTGTGCATGTCGCTGTCCTTGACCCTGTGACTGCACCATCATGCACCAGCAGGGAGGCCCCATCCCAGGCCCACCCGCGACCATATGGGATCCGTCCTGGTGGGTGTCGCGTTGCGCACGCGTGTCATTCGTGATGACGTGCGTTCTTCCTGGGCGGAGAACGCACGCCATCGCGAAGAGCAGCGTCGTGACATGGCACTGCTGGGAGGGGCCCTGGTCGGAGGGTTCCTACATGTGACGCGCACTCTGGTGGACCTCTCCTCCTCTGTGGGGCTCTGTGGGGCTATGCGCCGGTCGTTCTCCACATCGTCTTTCGGCCCAGATTCCACCAGGGCCCCCTGTGGACCTGGCCTGACCAACACAGCCAGCTTGGTGGAGATCCCATCCCTGCCACAGTCGGGAGTTGGCGGTCCAGCAGTCCCTAATTCTACCTCATTTGCTATTAGTGGCTGTCCTAGTGATTCTTGGCTTCCTGTTACAGAAGGTTGACTACTGTCGGAAGAGTCCTTATCTAGTTGGGCCTGCAGCTCTTCTTCGTGTTGCTGCTCATTGTGTAACATTGTTTTGTACTGCGTAAAGTTCACATCAGTGATAGCGTTCTCATTTGCTTTGAAAGCATCTTCATAGCAGTCATAATTATATAGTATCTCTTCCTCTTTTCTCCACGGTTTAAAAAGTTGTCGCAGAGACATGTAATATAATTCTTTTTGTTGAGGAGTTTTTAATGACAATTTAACATGATTAATTAAGCTTTGTTTGATAAGTTTCACTAAGCTGCCTTGACAATCGGTTACTCCATATTTACCTTTGCTTTCATCAGGTTTTACAATATTTTTGTATGCAAAGGTTTGCGCTATGTGGTATAGACACATGCTTTCCAAAGTGCTACTCCTGTTCGGATAGTATTTGTCCAGTAAATGGTTTTTTAAAATGTCTTGGCTGTTGGGATCATTTCTGGCAATTGTTTCTATGTCCTCATATGATTTCAGAACTCTTTTTCTAGATTTAGCAGAACAAAGACTTAGCCATACTATGTTGTCTGATTTTCCATGCAAAGCCGTACCGGTTAAAGAATCTGCTGCTTCATAGGCGCCACATTCTCTATGAGAGAGCATTTTTATGCCTAGGCTGTACAATTTCTGCAATAGTGTTTTGTTTGATGCTAGGTCATCCCACAGGTCTTGAAGCTCTGTTTTTTCTGCTTTGGTTAAGTAGGCTGTGACATATCGTGCAACTGCAGTAGAATTGTCTGCAATGTACTGCATGTTTGCATTCCATAACAGGGCAATGATTGCATTGTAATCATTGAAGTATTTTGCTTCTTCTGTTCTTTTTATGTAATATGTATTCTTAGGTGATTTACATTTAACACTATGTCGAACTGAAGACATGAAGTTGTTCACTTCACCTGTTTCTGTAACTGGTCTAGGGAAACCAAAGCACCATTTGGTGTAGTACTTACCTTTGTTTTTGTATTTGCGACAACAATATTTGCCACATTTGTGTCTTTGAAATTGTTAAATCTGCCCATGCAGGTCATTATGTGTCCATTGTGACTGGATTTCAGAAGTGACATATTTTTGGATGAACTGCAAAACAGTGGCATCACTGTCGTGACCGAATATAGGTGCACCTTTGATCCATAAATGCATGTGAATATGTTGTGCTCCTCTCGCTTGATATTCTTTTCTCCAAAAGAAGTGCTGCACTTCTCCGAGGGGAGGAACCGTTTTATTGCAAATAAAGTGTAGCATAGCAACGAAACGATGATGGAAATATCTTGACACATTAACTGGATCTAGAGAGCAAAGCTTTCCAGGTGTTAAAATATCTATATTGGTTTTGTTGTTGCTTGCTATGCGTAGGAACTCATGTAAATCTTCCCTTGCATATTCTGCACAACTGAGGGGGTAATTCATAGAATTCAGCGCACAAGTGGCGCACACGGCTGGCGCACAGTGTGCGCGTGCGAATCCCTGCGCCAGCCGCGTGCACCAAAACCCATTTCCGCGCACATCGTATTCATGGATTCCAACTACCAAAACCAGCCGTGGCGCACAGTGGCGCAGCGACCCTGCAGCAGCGCCAGTTACGCCCCCAAGAACGCCTCCCGCGCAGGGAAAAGCCATCAAAATCCCCAATCCAGCACAAAGGGCTGCGCTAACCCTGTACCAGCACGGCAAGCGGGCTACGTGTATCAGTGGGGTGCACGGGAAGTACCTCACGTCATTTCAGTTGGGTACGTGCATTTCAGGGGTGCGCGGGAAGTTTCACACGCAATTCCATCAGGGTACGTGTATTTCAGGGGTGCGCGGGAAGTTCCACACGCGATTTCAGTAGGGTACGTGTATTACAGGGGTGCGCTTGAAGTTCCACACGTGATTCCATCAGGGTACGTGTACATCAGGGGTGCGCGGGAATTTTCACACGTGAATTCAGCAGGGTACGTGTATTCCAAGGATGCGTGGGAATTTCCACACGCGAATGTCCAGGCTACTTGTATTTCGGGGTGCGCGGGAAGTTCCACACGTGATTTCAGCAGGGTACGTGTATTCCAGGGGTGCGCCTGAACTTCCACACGCGATTTCAGCAGGGTACGTGTATTACAGGGGTGCGCTTGAACTTCCACACGCGATTCCATCAGGGTACGTGTACATCAGGGGTGCGCGGGAATTTTCACACGTGAATTCAGTAGGGTACGTGTATTCCAGGGGTGTGCGGGAAGTTCCACACGCGAATGTCCAGGCTACGTGTATTTCGGGGTGTGTGGGAATTTTGACACGCGATATCAGCAGGGTACGTGTATTCCAGGGGTGCGCGGGAATTTCCACACGCGAATGTCCAGGCTACGTGTATTTCGGGGTGCGCGGGAAGTTCCACACGCGATTTCAGCAGGGTACGTGTATTCCAGGGGTGCGCCTGAACTTCCACCCGCGATTTCAGCAGGGTACGTGTATTACAGGGGTGCGCTTGAACTTCCACACGCGATTCCATCAGGGTACGTGTACATCAGGGGTACGCGGGAATTTTCACACGTGAAATCAGCAGGGTACGTGTATATCAGGGGTGCGCGGGAAGTTCCACACGCGAATGTCCTGGCTACGTGTATTTCGGGGTGCGCCGAAAATGTTTCACACGCGATATCAGCAGGGTATGTGTATTCCAGGGGTGCGTGGGAAGTCACACACGCGAAGTCAGCAGGGTACGTGCATGTCAGGAGTGCGCGGAAAGTATCACACGCGATTCCATCAGGGTATGTGTATTACAGGGGTGCGCGGGGAGCACCACACATGAATTGCATGTGTGGGTCCTCCCAGGTGTTCCCTCTACACCCTCCACGGCCCCTGCAGGTGGCTCACATCACAGGGGCCTACCCTGCACATGTCCTGCAGGCACCCCATCCACCATGGCCATGCCCCCCAGCCAACCCACATGTCAACTTGCACTACTGCCCACCAACTCATGTCCCCACCACCCCCACCCCCCAGCAGTGCAGGGGCAGCCTCCACCAGGCCCCCACCTATGTCTCCCACCACCCCCAGCCCCCAGCAGTGCAGGGGCACCCTCCACCAGGCCCCTACCCATGTCTCCCACCACCCCCACCCCCCAGCAGTGCAGGGGCACCCTCCACCAGGCCCCCACCCATGTCTCCCACCACCCCCACCCCCCAGCACTGTGGGGCACCTGCCAGCAGGCCCCCACCCATGTCCAACTCATGTCCCCACCACCCCCACCTCTCAGCAGTGCAGGGGCACCCTCCACCAGGCCCCCACCCATGTCTCCCACCACCCCCACCCCCCAGCAGTGCAGGGGCACCCTCCACCAGGCCCCCACCCATGTCTCCCACCACCCCCACCCCCAGCACTGTGGGGCACCTGCCAGCAGGCCCCCACCCATGTCCAACTCATGTCTGCACCACCCCCACCCCCCAGCACTGTGGGGCACCCTCCACCAGGCCCCCACCCATGTCTCCCACCACCCCACCCCCCAGCAGTGCAGGGGCACCCACCACCAGGCCCCGACCCATGTCTCCCACCCCCCCCCACCCCCCAGCAGTGCAGGGGCACCCTCCACCAGGCCCCCTCCCATGTCTCCCACCACCCCCACCCCCCAGCAATGTGGGGCACCTGCCAGCAGGCCCCCACCCATGTCCAACTCATGTCCCCACCACCCCCACCCCCCAGCAGTGCAGGGGCACCCTCCACCAGGCCCCCACCCATGTCTACCACCACCCCCACCCCACAGCAGTGCAGGGGCACCCTCCACCAGGCCCCCACCCATGTCTCCCACCACCCCCACCCCCCAGCACTGTGGGGCACCTGCCAGCAGGCCCCCAGCCATGTCCAACTCATGTCCCCACCACCCCCACCCCCAGCACTGTGGGGCACCCTCCACCAGGCCCCCACCCATGTCTCCCACCACCCCCACCCCCCAGCAGTGCAGGGGCACCCTCCACCAGGCCCCCACCCATGTCTCCCACCACCCCCACCCCCCAGCAGTGCAGGGGCACCCCCCACCAGGCCCCCACCTATGTCTCCCACCACCCCCACCCCCCAGCACTGTGGGGCACCTGCCAGCAGGCCCCCACCCATGTCCAACTCATGTTCCCCACCACCCCCACCCCCCAGCACTGTGGGGCACCTGCCAGCAGGCCCCCACCCATGTCCAACTCATGTTCCCCACCACCCCCACCCCCCAGCAGTGCAGGGGCAGCCTCCACCAGGCCCCCACCCATGTCTCCCACCACCCCCACCCCCCAGCAGTGCAGGGGCACCCTCCACCAGGCCCCCACCCATGTCTCCCACCACCCCACCCCCCAGCAGTGCAGGGGCACCCTCCACCAGGTCCCCACCCATGTCTCCCACCACCCCCCACCCCCCAGCAGTGCAGGGGCACCCTCCACCAGGCCCCCACCCATGTCTCCCACCACCCCCACCCCCCAGCAGTGCAGGGGCACCCTCCACCAGGCCCCCACCCATGTCTCCCATCACCCCCACCCCCCCAGCACTGTGGGGCACCTGCCAGAAGGCCCCCACCCATGTCCAACTCATGTCCCCACCAACCCCACCCCCCAGCACTGTGGGGCACCCTCCACCAGGCCCCCACCCATGTCTCCCACCACCCCCACCCCCCAGCAGTGCAGGGGCAGCCTCCACCAGGCCCCCACCCATGTCTCCCACCACCCCCACCCCCCAGCACTGTGGGGCACCTGCCAACAGGCCCCCACCCATGTCCAACTCATGTCCCCACCACCTCCACCCCCCAGCACTGTGGGGCACCTGCCAGCAGGCCCCCACCCATGTCCAACTCATGTCCCCACCACCCCCACCCCCCAGCACTGTGGGCCACCTGCCAGCAGGCCCCCACCCATGTCCAACTCATGTCCCCACCACCTCCACCCCCCAGCAGTGCAGGGGCACCCTCCACCAGGCCCCCACCCATGTCTCCCACCACCCCCACCCCCCAGCACTGTGGGGCACCTGCCAGCAGGCCTCCACCCATGTCCAACTCATGTTCCCCACCCCCCCCACCCCCCAGCACGGTGGGGCACCTGCCAGCAGGCCCCCACCCATGTCCAACTCATGTTCCCCACCACCCCCACCCCTAGCACTGTGGGGCACCTGCCAGCAGGCCCCCACCCATGTCTCCCACCACGCCCACCCCCCAGCACTGTGGGGCACCTGCCAGCAGGCCCCAACTCATGTTCCCCAGCCAACATGTCATCACAATCTAGATCCCTGGTCCCTATGGTCAGCCTCCAAATGCAAAACACCCACCCGAGTATTGCATCCACCCACTCAGAAATGGCAATTACATGACAGAACACCAATTGCAAGTTTCGAAACAAACACATGTCCCTCACATACACCCAATGGGTGTCAGTGAATCTCAAAACCCATATCATGATATGCATGAAACCAATGAGATGATACTACACATTGAAGTTCGATAAAAAACATATGTATTAAAGGAAACATAAATAGATTCAAAAATAAAGAAACAGAAATGGGAATGTACAAAAATGAAAAGAAGCATGTCCGTGAAAAAAAGCAAAACCAAAAATCATAATCCAAAGTAATGGTGTCCAAAGTCACTGTCCACAAAAGAAAATCCAATGGGAAATAATAATTGAAAGCCATTGCTCCTTTGGTAAATTGTGAAAGAAAAAGAAAATCCAACAGTGAACTATTTACAGACGAACAAGCCAGGGTCCATTATCCCAACAAAAGAAATGAAACCTATCTAACAACACTATCTAATAAAATAAACTATATACAAAAATGTGGCCAATGTCCAAAAGGTCCAAAATAAATCAAAAAACAAAGGAAACCTAACACTACCTACATAACTATGTACAAGGGCAGCGGGCTAGTCTGACGGCTCACTTTTGGATGTCCCGGGCCAGGGCATCATCGAACTCCTGCTCAATGTCCCGGAGGCGGTCCTCCTCCATGGCCCGAGGGTCCGCAGGGCCGTCGACATGTCCACCTCCAACCCCCTGCGGATTGCCTCGAGGCCATGGAGGAGGACCGCCTCCGGGACATTGAGCAGGAGTTCGATGATGCCCTGGCCCGGGACATCCAAAAGTGAGCCGTCAGACCATTGTGAGTCGTGCCTCTTCCGCCCGCTGCCGCTCCGCATCTATGGGTGGCCCAACCGCTGCCACACGGAAGACACTCTCTGTCCTGGGTCCCCCTGCCCTCCGGCCGATGCCTGCCCCTCCGATGTTGAAGGCCCCAAGCCTTCATGGCTCCCACCACGTTGCTGCTGCTGCTGTGCCTCTGCCCGTGCACTGCCTCCTGCTGCCTGCACATCCTCTGCCGGCTGGGGTGCAGTCGTTGATGTGGCCACCCCTGCTGGACGTCCGACTCCCGACTGTGGCAGGGATGCCTCCTCCACCAGCCTGGCCCCACCGTCAGAGGCAGCTCCACAGGGCACCCAGGTGACTGATGGGTGGGAAGATGGCACGGAGGACAACTGGTGCGTAGAGGGTTCAGTTGAGGAGGGGGTCGTAGCAAGCCCCATCAAACGGAGGAATCCGGCCTGGGTGACCTGTCCCAGCAGGCTGACGTGGTCAACGAGCCATTCGAGATGACGTGCAGTCTCCTCATGAAAAGACTGCAGGTCACCTCGAATGGCCCGTTGACGCAACCCCACACCAGTCAGGACAGGCTCAACCCGGACCCGGATAGCCACGTCCGCAGGGAGAGGAAGGCCAGTTGTCGTTTGCTCATCCCCTGCCTGAAAATGGGTCTGGACGTAGGCATCCCTGCTGGTGCAAGATGATGCAGGGACAGGATCAGGGACAGGATTGCACACAGGCACCTCTGCGGCGGCCTGTGCTGCCTCCTGTCCCTGGTCCTGCACTGCACCACTAGCACCAGTGGGATCCCCACCTCCAGACCCCGTCTCTGTTGCTTGCACGGCCTCCTCCTCCACCAAACCCCCCACCAACCTGGATGACTCCGTGCCATCTTCCCCCGTTGGGCCCTGTGGGGTCCCAACTGCCACTTCTGCAGCCGAGGAGTCCAACTCCAACCTCCGCCTCTTGGACCTCCCCCCGGCAGCTGCGGCCTGGGACGCGGCACCGGACTCCTCACTCCCCGACGAGATGACAACATGGGAGTGGAGCCGGGCCTTGCGTCTCCGGCTGGCGGTGGGATCCCCGCCGCTGTGCTCCACAGCACCTTCTCCGCCCTCTTCATCAGTTGACGCTGCAGACAGGGAGAAATAAAACACAGGCATCAGGGCACTGTACAATGGACACATACACACATGACAGTTGTACATGAGTGGCATTGGCAAACCTCAGACATGCCATCACAATTCCCAACACACATGTCATTTCAACTCGCACACATGAGCCATACCACAGCCGTATCGCAACTGCCAGCACCATCCATACACATACAACAACATGAGCAGGCAAAGCTGAGCCAGACATCAGATGCAACACAGGAAGTGCACCACACATGTACACACACCACCACACTTGCATGCATGTGTACACCTCTGCCAAGTGTCGCAGTGTTCAGATGGGCATCCATGTCACATCTGCCAATCAGGCTTCAACATCCCGCTGTCACATGCATCCATGTTGCATCACTGTTGCACCCTTGTCAAATACACACAAATGCACATGTACACAGTGCTGATACATGCAGTTGAAAATAACATACATGCGTGACATCACGGACATGTCTACTTACATACACATTCATCCAAACATGTGTGCCCACACAACTGCATTTGGCATGCAAGCCTACACACACAAGCACCATCCATGTCTCACACATTACAGCCCTCGCATGTGTTAGCCCCACGGCCCTGTACACCCCCACCCATACTCGACCCCATACAAACAGATGTGCAACCTGCACACTACTGAAACATCACCACACGCACAGCTCACAATCAGGATACATGTACACTTACCGCTCAACTCCAGACGGGTCTGCCTCTCAAGGACCTGGACATGGAGCGCTGGGGATATGCGTTCCAGGACCCTCATCTGCTCTTCTGACAAGTGGCCCCGGCGCCCCTTGGCATCCGCTGCCTTCAAGAGGCGCCGGGCCTTGTTCAGGGTCCTGGACCTGAAGTCCTCCCAGCGCTTCTTGACATGTTGGAAGTCGCGGACTGCCACCCCCTCCGCGTTGATGGCAGTCACGATGTCAGTCCAGATCCGAGTTCGTCCTTCCTTGTCGGCGCGGGAACTTCCGAAGAGGGCATCATACTGCCCCAGGACCTGCTCCACCAGGACACCAACTTCGGTGGCACTGAAGCTGGTGCCCCTCTGCCTCTCTGGCCGGGTGGGTGGGCAACTGGGTCCTGGGGCTGGGCTGTGGAGTGATGGAATCCCATTCGGGAGTCTTCGGTTCCAGCAGGGGTGGTCACAGCAACAGCACCCCTGGCTGATGTGCAGGCAGCAAATGGCAGGGCACGTGGGCAGCAGGCAGTCAGGCAGCAACAGATGGCAGGTGGGAGCGTGCTCGGGGCTCTGGGGGGCAGTAGTTCGGCCTTCTGGGCAGGAGCGTGGTCTTCCGTGTGCTTACGCGTGGCCAGCTTGATACGGAGTGATTTGGTATGTGAAAATTTGGCATGTCAGCGTGTAATTCGAGGAAAGGCCCTTAGCACGTAAGCGCGTCTGCACGCATACGCAATTTCATTGGACAGAAGGCCCCTCAAGCGCAAGCGCCCCTGTGACGTAATGCGCACAGGCGTGCATGGGCATTTCAGCGCGCGTGGAAAACTGCACGTCCGCGTGTAATACGAGGAAAGGGCCCATGCTCGTAAGTGATGTGACGCGCGCGTGCGTTTCCCTCAGCACGGGTTAAAGGTGAGCGGGCCCAGCAGTTCGCTGTACGTGCCTTTCGTGGAGACCGACGTGTGTTGCTGCTTCCTGTTGTTTCACGCGCCATCACAACTTCACAGCTATCAAGGACGTATCTCTTCTTTTGGCGGGGGTATTGGCTACGCCTGTTTTTCTGCATCGCGCTAGTCAGACGGTGAGTCGCACACGCTCTTTTTCCCACTGCGGGTGCCCCTGTGTATCGCACCCATTTTTGATGTCATAGTAGCCTGCGTGTCCCACGCGTACGCGTTATTCGTGTTACTGGGTGCCACCACGTACTGCGGGAGGTTGAATCCACGCACGTAGGCTGCAGGGTTGCGTGCACGGTTTTACTGCAGTTTTGGGGTGCCTGAGCATTGCGTGATCCCGTCACTACATCACCGGGGTCAGATACAGCCTTGCAGGTGCAGGGGGCTGTTAACATCTTGCTTTCCACCCCCTTCACCCCAAATGCCCAGGTCAATTGTGGTGTACACCTCCCATTGGCGCAACTCCATCTGTGCCGGCACTACTACATCTGTGCCATGGTTGGGAGGACACCAAAGGTGAGGGACGCCTCAGCTGGGCGTCCTCCTCGTGGCAGGCATGGTCGGGGACGTGGCCGTGGTGACCAGGGAGTAGGGGGACTCCAGGGTGTCCAGGGCGGCCACAGAGGGGGAAGAGGCAGGGGTGCGCCACTTGAGCACAATGTTGTGCCATGTGTTGGTGCAGTCATACCACCACCCCCTGTGGGTCCGGGGGATGCAGCTTCTGCATCTGGCACTGGCGCCCGTGTGACCCGGCAGTCCGTTCGACTGCCACGGGCCCAAGGGTAGTGGTAGCTGCAGGTGCAGCTGTGGACACCGCCACCCAGGCTCGGGGTCTGCCAGCGCAGGCTGCGTTGGCACTTGAAGAGCCCTTGGAAGATCTCCAACAGGCCAGGGGGAAACCATAGGGGCATGCCGGGCTGCTCAGACCAAGACACGTGTACCTGGGGCAGTCATGTCATCTACTGCCCCGAACAGCCGGGTGTTGGCAAGTGCAGGGGCAGATGCACCCAACAGCACCCCGGTTGTGAGTCTGCCAACCAGGACCGTTGCGGTCAATGACCCTGCCACAGCTGATGTTGCTGCGCAGGGTCCATTAGTGGGCACCCAGCTGCCACTGACACAAGTCAGGCCTTTGGTCATCCCTCCACCTGCCACTCCCTTGGCGCAATCCACTGAACCCACTGGCCATACTGGTCAGGGCGGGATTAGCCAGCCTGGGTCTGTGCCACAGTCCAAGAGGAGGAAGGTTGCACCTGCAGCACAGGCTGGGACCCCACACACAGCCACGGCCTCCTTACGTCGAGGAAGAAGCCTTTCTGTAAGCAGGAACTGGACTTCCTCGTGGACTACGTGTGGGGCCACAGCCATGACATGCTAGTGGGTGCCAATAGTCAGACTACGGCTGCCCAACGTGACACCCACTGGAAGCATGTTGCGGAACATGTCAGTTCATTCGGCCATGAGGTGCGCACGGCACAAGAGTCCAAAAAGCGTTGGAATGACATCAAACGCAGCCCTAAGGCTAAGCGTGCCTCTAATTACAACTTGACTCTGGTGACTGGTGGTGGGCCTGCACCAGAGGAGGAAGAGCTCACTCCGCATGAGGCACTCGTTGCGGAGTTCATACCACCTTAATTGGTCGAAGGAGTGGGAGAGATGCTGTACTTTGATGCCCAGGCCAGTGAGTGTTGATGCGTGTTTGTTGAGGACGTGTGTGTTTCACTTGTGGGATGTGTTGTGCATGATTGCCGCTACATGTGACGTGTACATGGTTCTGATGTGTAAGTAATGCCATGCTTCCGTCATGCATGTCTCCTCTGCCTGCCTGCGGGGACTCCATGTAGGCATGCTCCATTGCCCCTCCTCCGCCACTCTGCACCCCAGTTCCACCTTTGCACTGGTGTTCTTCAATCTTGCCAATGTTTACTTTCTTGTTCATGCGTCCTGTGTAGATGCTCACTTCCAGCGTAGAATCTGCCAAACATATGCCGTGTGGTACAGCCTTAGTACTTGATAAAGGGTATCTCACTTGTACTGTGCATAGGTCAGATGTCCCGCAGGGACATGAGTGCCCATTCATGCTCCATGTGCATTGCACGCATGCCCCTATGTGTCCTTGACTGGATGATCACTGTAATACAAGTCCTTGGTTGCATACATTGCCTGCCATCTCATCAGCCTTCCCATGTCAAAAGTGGCTCAGTCTTGCGTTGCACACATGTTTAGGGTCTGACAATCTGTGTGGCTCACAGGCCTCAGCCTGTTCAATGGCCAGTGACTCTGTCCAACTGTTGTTGTGTCTTCTTCACACATGTGCGGAATACAGAGTTTTCATCATGTTTCCTGCTTACTGTCCCAGCATCATTTGCAGTGGTGTCACTTGAATCACATTCAGCTGTTGATGCCAGTCAACACTGCCTGTCAATACACAGGTGTATGGTCAGCCTTTTGATGCCATGCTAGGCATCCCTGCTTTGGTACTGGGGTGGAGGGGTGCTTGGCTTCTAGATATGGTACACATTGAATGCACAATGCACGTGATGTCTGATTTTGACATTGCACTGCCTTCACATTTCCCTGCACACACCATGGAGTCCTTGTACATGTAGGTAGTGAGTGGCGTACACATTTTCTGCACTGCATAGACCCACTTCCATGGAAACTGCCACCTTTCAACAGGTCTGATCACAGAAACAATTCAAAGTTGACCCAGCATGCATGGCAGGTTATATGTTGTGTGTCACATGTCTGCCTGATGCGTTTGCTGTCGGTGTGTGCGTGTGTGTTGTGTGCTTCTGACATATGTAGTGACCTTTTTTCTCTCTATTTTTCAGGTGATGACGCAATGGAGGCGGAGGATGGTGTTGTCATGCCAGACACAGGGTTGGTACCGCTACATCAACCCGGCACTAGTGGGGGTCGTGGAGTGGTAGGCCACAAAAAATCCCAAGTGCTACAGTCCATCTTGTCTCTGGCTGCCTATGAGTCCAGCCTTGATGAAGACTCTGACGTCCATGTTGAGTTGGATGCGCATCAGGTCCATGTGTCAGGGGTGAGTGATTCTGATGTGGACACTCCTCTGTCTGCGACACCTGCACTGAGGGATCAGACAGTCTTGGTTCCTCTGCCCGTGGCGGATCGGGACGCAGGGTCACCCTCCACACCAGTCACTGATGTGCCTGGGACATCATGTCGATGGGGGCATGTAGTCGTGCAGCCGCGGGCGGTGCCAACACAGCGAGGACCCCCGGTCCTTGGGTCCCGCAGGGGTCAAGCCCGGCAACGTGGTCGCCGCGCGCAACTGCAGTATACTGAGTGGGAGCAAGACATGACTGCCAATTCAGAACGGCAGGGGGCAGCAATGAGAACATCGCTGAGAGCATGGAGCATGTGGCCCGATCTGTGCTCCCCCCTGCTAGGCAGGTGCTTCTCCAGCAGCAGGTGGCACGGTCCATGGCCCGCTCGCTCAGGCTGGGCATGGCGGCCTCAGACAGGGCACGCCAGGCTGAAATGTCGTCTCTGCTTCAAGCAATTGCTGCTCACGCAGAGGCGCACATGGATGCCCTGAGGGAGGAGTATGCTTCCCTCAGATCCACTCTGGGTGTCCTTATGATGTCCCAGAGGCAGCAGGTAGGGGAGAGGTTTGCACAGCTTGAGCGTACCATCTCGGCTGAGCTACATGTTTGCCGGGAGGTGCAGCGGTTGTCCAGCCAGGCCTTGCAGGAGGAACTCCATGTTACACGTGCTACCTTGCAAGAGGAAGCACGTGTATCACGTGAGGTTCTGCATGCAGACCTACGTCACATCGCCACACAGAACCAGGCTCACCCGTCCGGCAGACTTGCTGCTGACGAGGGGCAAGCTGCGGCTAGGCGTGACCAGGCTACTGTGCCACGTCCTCCTTTCCAGGATGAGCCAGACTCGAACGACCATCTATCTCCCACATAGGTCGGGCTGTGCAGGCGTTGAGCCCATGGAGGTTTTTTTTTTTGGCTCAGCATCATCGCATGTGGATGTTGAGCAGCACCCTGTACCTCCCCCCTCCTGGGTGCCTTCCCTCCCCACTGGGTCGTATGTAGCCATTTTTTCTTTTTCTTTTAGTTTAGTTAGTTAAGTTTCTGTTTGATAGTTAGTTTAATTTGGTAATGTATGTTTTGCATAGTTAGTGTAATTAGTTAATAGTTAATATAGTTTAAAATTGCTTGTCTATTGTGCTTTCATGTGACGGTGCGGTGCTTTGTGGCTTTTGAAGGCATCCACTGTCTGTTCCAGCTGGGCCCCTCAGGCTTGTCTTGTGTATGTGTTCGCTGCTTGACTCACATATGCCACTCCTGCCTCCCTTATCCATGGGCTCGCAAGGATGGTTCGGTGTCACAAATATTTACACAAGGGCTTTGGACTGTCATACCTGTGGCATGTCTGGTGCTGTGTGATTTGTGTTTACACCCCTAGTGGGGATGATTTTGGTGTTATTGTCCACTGTTCAGCTTTTGCTAGATGGGGTGTTTCATGATTGATGTGTACATTAATTGCTATGCATTGTGTAGTATGTTTCTTATCTTTACTGTACACGTGCTTGTTGCAATTCATGCTGTAGATAGTGTTCCACACTTTGGATGTGAAAGACGGACTGATGGTGTGATTTATGATGTGACTCTCTGACATGGTCAAGTAATGGGATGCCTGAAGAGACACACACAGATGACTTTGAAGCATTAATCATGTGTTTCATGCCCTTTCTGCAGAGGGATGAGTCTCCAGAGCACCTTTGCCAGCAGACATGGCCCATTGGACGTCTGAATTCTGGACACGTTTGTTGGTGCCCACATGCACATGTGTGCACAAGCAGAGGCACAGAGATTGCAGACCTACATCCTAGAACTGCTGACGTGTTTCAAGGAACTCCAGGCAAGGTGAGCAGCACAGGGGGGCCACAACACAGCAAAGCTTGCACCAGGCGAGTTGCACATGCAGGCTTAGTCACAGCAATGAGGGTGAGCTTGGACGAATATTGGTGTTGAAGCACACAATGCAGCTCAGATGTGTTGGTGGACTGATGGCTGTTGATTGTAAGGTTGTCTGGGACACCTGCAGGGGCAGTGGCACATACCCTCCGGTACACCAAGGTCCATTGAGGCACTTGTATCAACCATGTAGCCTTCTGAGACATGGAAAGGGGCAGCTCACAGGGACATACAGCAAGGGACATACTCGGGTGCAGTGCATATCATTTCCATGTACATTTTGATACATGCACTGCCAACTTTGTTTCGGTCACGGTGGTACGCAACTTGCTCTGAAGTCATGGCTTGCTATATGGGTCTGTCTGCTTACCCAGGGAACATTGCATGTTGTGTGAATTGTGACACATTGGTGTTCCATTTGCCACGCACCCACCGGCGGCTGACTTACTGCATTGACTGTGTATGACCCGTCACAGGGGTTATGTTATATATGGGTATGAAGCATCTACACCAGATAGTCTGTTTGTAGGGTAGTTTGTTGCTATGGGGCATGTTTGGTTGTGTGTTTTTGTGTCATTGGCACGTAAAGGTTGTTGACTGTGGCTCTCTTTGCAGCATTGCAGTGCTCCTGTAACCAGACCTGAGAGTGCGCAGGCAAGAGGCCAGCACTCAAAACCAGAGCTAAGTGTCTTGTTGTTTTTCTTTCAAACTGCTCTGCATAGGCTTGCTGGGGGGTGCACTAATGCATGGATGTATGTGTGATTCAATTTGGTATGTTTTTTTCCCCCTAATCACCTGGAATCCTATGCAATTTTGAACCCTGTACCCTCTACCCGGTGTTCCTGCTTCCCGTACCTATCCAAGCAACGTTCCCTAACCCTCTTTCCCCGCCGGGGTTGCGGATGCCTGTGTAAGCCCCGAACTTGCAGGCGCCAAAACCCTAGAGGGGGTGGTTGGTTCGTACCACTCCTAAGCCTGGACTACAGAAGGCCATGACAATGATGTCCAAGTTTGTTTGGATTGTGTATGTGTTCATGCAGGTAGTACATTTTCGTGCATTCCCTACTTTCATGTGTCATTCCTCCTCCCCTCTCCTGTCACTCATTCCAGTTATCCAGTGTGCCAACACCTGTCCCGACTGCATATCCCTGAACCTCCTTCCCCACCAGGGTCTCAGGGGCCTGTGTGAGTTTGACCTTGCAGGCACCCGGGACACGGTGGGGGTGGTTGTTTCGTGACACTCCCGCGCCTGTACACGGGACCTGTGACACTACACATCCGTTCATGATGCATCATCCTATGTTATGTACAACAAATGGTTCACATCCTGTTGTGACATTGTTTTACTGTGCTACCTTGGTTGTTGCATCATTGTGGTAGTACTTGGCCTTTGTGAGGTACTGCTACGTCAAGTCATCTACTGGAGGGTGTTTGGGTTTGTTTTTATGCCTTGGATTTTGTGATTTTGGAAATGAGTGTGGATTCTGAGGGTGCAGGCATCTTTTTACACACAAGGTGGGAGATGGTGACGAAGGGTAAAGGTGATCCTGTGGCCAGGTGGAATTGAGGGTTGAAGGCTCCATGACCCAGGTGCAGTTGTTCAGTGGGTCATGGTCATTTGTGAGGGAGGGGTGGGTTGTTGTTGAGAGTTGCCTTGCCAGTGTGATGGGAACTCTGACATTGTAATGGTGGTATCCTATGTACATGTTGTGTTCTGCTGATCAATGCCTGTTCATGTGTTGTGTTTACCTTTCAGGTGCGAGGGGATAGTTGTGGTTTGACATGCTGGGGTGTACACATGGTGAATGTTCACATGTGATGTGTAGAGAACACTGATGGTCACTTGAGTGCACATGCATATGTTGAGTGCATGTCCTTGCAGACCCACACACTTGCACTCTGATGCACTACATGTACTCCCACCCTTGCATATCCACGTGTACACTGTTTGCCTTCTGGTGGCCACTGTGTCCCTGCAGCACATGTTCTGTGACCAATTATGGATCCTGTACATGCCTAATTTGCTTTTTGATGTGGTCTGTCGCTTAGATGTGATGCTCAGGGTGTGCATCACACACAATGGCTGTTCACTGTGCTGTGCGCTGAGCAGTGTGTTGCAGGAGTAGGACACAGCACACAGAAGCTGCAGTGTTGATTTTGCAATGCACAATGTGCATGTAGACAGGCATTCATTGTTATGTTACGTCTACAACTCTTGTAATGCATTTTGAAATGACTTATTTTGGGTGGGAGGTTATTGGTCTGTCATTTCATCTGATTCCTGGTCAGGCATCATTGTCTGATGCCACTGTACATTTTGGACATGGCAATGTGTACCTTATTGTTGCTGTGTTGGTGTATGGGTATTGCTTGCCATGTCATGTTGTGGTTTGGGAGGGTTTGAGTGACATAACAGTGATGGCCATGGCCTGTTTTGCAGGTGTGTGTGATGCACACCTTGCATGTCAGGGTCATCCGCTTCTCAGAGCAACTAGCTGGGGGTAGATCTCTCTCTGCGGCAGGGCCCTCCCTCTGGAACAGCCTTCCTGCCTCACTTGAACTTGAGGGGAACCATCTCCGGTTCGGGAAGCACCTCAAGACCTTCCTCTTTGCTTCTGCTTTCTCTCTGCCTCTCCCTTGCGGAATTCTTCACTGGAACTGCACTGGATCTGCAACTGGGCCACTCTCACTGACCTCGGTCCCTGGCCCAGCCACTCTCCTCTTGCACTGGCTCCCTGGCAACCCCTGTACTGCGGTACTGTCTCTCTATCCCTACAGCCCCCCCTTCCCAGCACTTGTCTGCATTTACCTTTGCAGTTGCCACCAGCTGACCTGTGTATTTGTTTTTTGGTCTACTTCCCCTGTACTGCACTCCCCCCCTCCCCTTCCCCTTGCACTTTTCCCTTCCCCCTACCCCTGCACTTGCACAATCTGAATGACACCTGGCCTAGTTGTACCATTGTCTGTCTTCCCTTGTTCCCCCCTCCCTGCCTCATCGCACCTTGAAATACTTGTGTATAGGCCATATCATGTCATATGTGTGCCTTTTGGTCACACAGGATAGCTTGTGTTTAAGTAGCTAGGGATGCAGACGATGTGGCACTTCCATGGCAACAATCTCAGGGTGGTAGGGTTGTGACAGTTGACTGTCTCTTTGTCATCATCGATTGTCACCTGGTATGTGCCAGGCCTGTGTGCACTCCGCAGGGGTGGGAGTTTAGGTGAAAAATGTGGCCACAAGCTGGGTCCGGGCTTCCTTGCCACGTGCCCTGTCCCCTCCCATCGGCAGCGCCTGTGCCTGTGGTTGGGGATGTGGGGGCACCACCATGTCACCGGGACGCCCTGCCGTGTTGCAACATTGTGCAGGACACATGCTGCCACAATGATCCTGCACACTACTGGTGGTGCATAGAGTAGTTGCCCGCCAGAGCGGTCAAGGGAGCGGAAATGTGACTTGAGCACTCCGAATGTGCGCTCCACTATGGCCCTGGTTGCAATATGGGCGGCATTGTATCTTACCTGGGGTGGTGTGGTGGGGTTCCGGATTGGCGTCATCATGTGGTTGCTCAGAGGGTAGGCACTGTCCCCTGGGGAGGTGATAATTGTTGAGATTGTTAGGGTTTGGGTATTTGTCTGTGTGTGACTTGCATGCATGTGCAAGGGCATTTGTTCTCACCTAGGAGCCATGTGTCGCCATGCTGCCCAGCTTCCAGGGCCCGGCTCAGGGCGGACATTCTGTATATGAAACTGTCATGGGTGGAGCCAGGGTAGTTTGCATAGACAGAGGTGATGATTCCCTTTGCATCGCATACCACCTGTACATTGATGGAATGCCAGTGCTTGCGGTTTCGGTAGATGTGCTCAGTGGCCCTAGGTGGACGTAGGGCCACATGGGTGCAATCTATGGCACCGAGCACTTTGGGGAAGTGTGCCACCCTGAAAAAATCCAGGACAACGGCCTGCCTTTCTGAGGGTGTTCTGGGCATGTATATGTGCCTGCGGACTGAGGGGCACGCTGTCATGATTGCCAATACCTGGTGTAGGCAGCGTGACTGCGTGGCCTGTGAGACCCCCCCCACTATGGCAGTAGTCCGCTGAAATGACCCAGTGGCCAAAAAATGCAGGACATTGAGCCCCTTCTCCAAGGGGCTCAATGCTTGGGAGCAAAGGGTGGGGGATGTAAGGTCATCTTCCCACTCCCTGACCAGGTCTAGGATGATGTGGGGTGGAAACCTATACCTGCCATAGACTTGGTCGTCAGGCATCCCAAAAAGGCTTGTCCGTGGTGCAAAAATGCGTGCCCTGGCTATTCTCCTCCTCCTGTGGTGTCCCACGATCAGTGCTGCGACAAATGGGGCATTCATCGTAGCTGTATATACGTGTTTGTTGTTTGCGCGCACTTTTGTACTGTGCGCGGGGACGCTTCCGCCTGCCTTCATGTGGCGGATGCGTTGACGCCTGTGTGCGTCTTTTGCCGTGCGCGGGTTTCCCGTATTCGGATCCATGAATACGGGTTGTTCGCGTGCGTGTGGGCGTTCCGTGTAGTTCCCTGCAGTACTTCCCCAGTTACGCCTTCTTTTTCACGCGTTGTTCCCCATTCCGCGTGTTACGCCCACTGTTCCGCCCACTTTGGTTGTGTGCGCCGCGCTATGTGCGCTTTTGCAGTGCGCGTAGCGCACGCCGTGTATGCCTGCGTGCGCCATGGCTGGATTGGGCGCACGGACAGCGGGAAACACGCGCAGCATCTTCCTTGAATCGCACGCGTGCGCATGCGCTGCGTTTCTCACGCTTGCGCTCCCTTGCGCCTGCTTGCGCATGGATTTTCGGCACACGTTTGTTCCATGAATCGGCCCCTTAGTGTCACAAACCAAGTCGGTGGTCCAAGGTTTCTGATCATACAACGTACGTCTCTGTGCCGTCGAAACCAGTATTCTTTTGTACCACGCATGTTTGCAAACACATTTGTTATATTTGATTGTAAAACCTCATCTTCTTCCTGTACATTTTGTATGAATTGTGTAGCTGACATATTTTGAAAGTGGGTTCCAGATTTCAAAATGTGTGCAACTCCGTAACATAGCGTTGCTAGTTCACCTCCAAAGAGTAGGAGAAATATGTACTCCACATTTTGTCTAAATCTGGGATCTTGCGAATACATTCGTAATGAGCAGTATTCTGATGCCGTAATCTGAGTGGGTCTATCATCGTACCTTCCACCTTTGCCAGTAGGAAATAGCAGTGGAAAAGCATGTGCTTCTATACTTTTTTCCCATATACTCATTGGTGAACCTTTGGTTTGTCTCATTTGGTAAGTTTCTAGTGCATCATCTATGCTTTCATTGGAATGCAATGGATGAATTGTGTACTGGTCCAAAAGAGTGTATACTGCAGCAGGATCCAGAAGTTCGAATTGTCCAGTTTCTAATGGCTCTTGAATTATTTCAGTTGCTTCCCTTAAGTTTTCTTCAATATTTATTTCTTTGTAGTACTCTTTATTGTGTTTCAGATATTGCAAGGCTTGTCTAACTTTATTTAAGTCCACCAGTTGTTGGCAAATATTTTTATCCTTTGTTGGAACACCATTTACCAAGACAATTAAAGAATGCTCTATTGAACGTTGCACTCCTAGAGTGTGTACATTTTGCGTTGGATCTAATGGCAAATAAACTACTCTGCCAGAAATGCCTTTCACCAATTCAAAGGGGGATAATTCTGCTGTTTTTGGGTGAAGGCGTATAATTGCTTGAAATGGGTGAACTGTTTGAATTATGATGCTCTCATACACATTGAGTTGTTGCAGGGTTTTTGTTAGTGGAAACAATTCCAAATTATGTGTGATAGCAAGTGAAGGAGTTTTGTTGTTGTCTAGTTTTGTAGTGCAGTAACTGCAACAAATTAGGGGTTCTCTTATTTCATATTTGTTTTCTGCTAAAAGTACAGAGCTAATTGAAACCATTTGGAATCTTCATTGTCTTCTATTTTGTATGCTATGTCTACATTTTTTGTGCTCCGTTTGTAAAACGTTCTGCGGCAACACACACACACATAGTTTGGTACTTCAACCGATGCACTTTTAAATGTTAGTATTTATTTTTTGTATGTGTGTAATAGAAGGTTTATATGTGCAGATTTGTTGCTAATCTGTTGTAAAACTATTGCATTTTGTGAGTGACTTTCACTTCCAAAATATTTTCTCTGGATATGGTCAATTTCATCTAGTAGGTATTTGGGTTTACCATGCAGAAGAGTGTAATTTAAATTGGCTAATTCTGAAGCTGGACTTTTAGCATAGTATATTTTATGCACTAGATTTCTGACATTTGAATGATGTATTGATATCCTTTTGATATCATGGAAGGTGCTTTTGCAAATAGGTCCAGAAATGCAGGCTAATGAATGTCATTGCAGTCCTGTGTATTTGCGCACTGGACAGATATGCATATTTTGCAGCACTTTCATTTTTATTTTGTCTTTACCTTTCACATTCTGATTGAGGAACTGACGTAAAGATTTGAAAGATTTGTTAGGAATGGCACACATTGATGTGCACGGTCATTTGTCTACTGGACGGTCTGGTTCAGTCAAATCGCGAGGTAATTCTGAGTTTTCAGGGATACTTTTCCAAGCACTGTTTGTTGTTCCATGATGGTATTATTGTTTTGTTCATACCCTCGCCCACTGCTATGGATGGCAATTGTGTTTGTTTGATTTTGTTTGTATGCTTCTTCATTAAAATATGGTTCTGATGTCGTTGTGTGACTCCATTCACCTCCACAAATATGCAAGAAGTTATTTTTGTTCACATTACGTTTATTGCTAAGTTTCTTTTCTAGTTTGGTACTTAGTTTCATTAGGGATTTCATTCTATTTAACACTAATATGAACAACTTCCTTTTGAGAAGGATTGCACTGTCTACGAGAGCTTGTAGGATTAATTTTCTACGGTGGGTTTTAAGGGTTGACGATGATTTCGTTCCTGTTCTTATTAGATTCTGAAGGACTCTGTGGTGAAACATTTTTGCTAAAATATTTTATTACTATGCATTCTTGTTACTATATCAGGATTAATAGGAGCATTGTTAGAAATACTCCAACGTTCTGTACAAACTCTGCTACAGATAGATACTTAGGTTGGACACTTTTATTTTTATTTGCTCTACTTCTGCGTTCCTTTCTATGGAATTGCTTTTTGGTAGGCATTCTTTGGGGTCTGTTGAAAAAAAGAAGGCATGGTTTGGTCTTTTGTACAATGTATGTGTGCTGTGTGCATGCGTGCATGCGTTTGATGGGGAAACTCTTTGTGGTGGTGTGTCTATGTGCATTGGCCTCTTACAATGATTTGGGAAGGCTATTTTTCTGATTGTATACTACTACAATCTGCTTCAGATGAGAGTACAAAGTGGACTAGTGGTGAGCAGAAGTATTAATAGTAAATGTAATGGCATAAAATTAAAACATCTTATTGTTTTCTAGTACTAACATTCTAACAATTTTTTTTTGTTATTTGCGTTTCAAACACACAGGGATTTCTGAGCTATTCTGCCTGTTATTCTTTACATAATGAATGAGGATTTGTGGGTAGAATGGTTCCGTAATCAATGTTTGCTTTGGTGTACAAATTAAATAAATAACCCACACAGTTTCTTTGAGTAATAATTAGAATATAAAGGTAGTACGGTACTTACTTTTTTTTTGCGGAATGACTAGTTGTCTTCAGATATGTCATTTGCAGTGTAGATGCTGTTGATTTTCAGGAGAGTAGTTTTCACTGCGAATGAATTTTTTTTTATTTACTACCTTTGTGTGCTTAACTCAGTGATGTTACTATATATGTTACTTTTGCTTCTTTTATCGGAGTATTCACCTTTCATATTTCAACATAGTGTATGTGCACATTTCACTTCCCTATATGCCACGTCTATATGTTATTTGCAATATCTTAATTGCACATGCTTCAGAAATGAGTACACTTTTTAGGTTATGAAAATGCCTTGTTTTTTAAAGCTGTATTATCTATAGAAGAGAGGTTTGTAAGCGATAGGTCATTATAGTAGATGGGAAAAATTCCTCTACTTTCATATTATAAGTACGAATCTGAAAAATCAGAAGACCCTCAGCTTGAGATGCCACCACAGCAATTGGGAGCGTTTATTTTTCTCATACGATCGCACTGCAAGTAGCATTAATGCAGGCGGTACACGTTACAAAATTCGGACAATTCCTAATGGACAATAGAGTTTCGCGCTCAATAGGGACGGTTGTGACGTATGTATAGGTTATGCCGGAGACATTAAGAAGTAGTGCGGTTTGTCAATGAAAAATCGCATATCTTGCACATAAAGGGGGAGCCTTGGTATGTATTGCCAATGCAGAATTATTGCCATTAAGTTGTTTAAATTAAATCATAAGGGTTGCACATGTTCTCTGATTAATATATGCATACCTGTACTTTATACTCATGCATGTGTGCATGCATGGAGATGTACCTAGAAATCCGCAACACTTGCACAGTAATTTTTGAAGTAGGCGCTTTGCAATGATATGCAACTTCCCTTCAGAGTCATCGATAGTACATTTGAAGTGCGAAATGTTGATGACGGAGTTTGATTTAGCGAAGATGATTGTGATTGGTGGATGGCTGTGTGACTGCTTAGTTCTGTCCAATGAGGGAATGGATTTGCGATTGATGTAGAAAGGGTAGAAGTTCCGCATGTACACAACGCTTGTCCGCGGGTAGGGCTTGTCGCATACTGGTTTCTACAGCAAATCCAGCATGGAAAGGGGACTGTAGGCTTCAGCCAATCAGATGTTCACATTGCTCTTTTGTGTCGAAAGACGGTGCATAGACTGAAGATGGCAGAGGTCCAGAGAGTCAGGGTTTTGGTGCTTGGGGATATTTTTGTCCATGGTTTACAGCACTATGCCGAGAGTAGGCATGTGGCACATCATTTCGATGTGAGAGGAGTGGAGGTGGTGTGGAACGCTGAGAGTGATCGCAATGTTGAGGCAATTCTGGAAGTTTGCCGACACATGCGTATGATGACCACTCCGCATGTGGTATTTTTGCACTACGGTGCTTGCTATTTGGGCTACCTGTCTTCACATACTTTGTTAAAAGACTTGGAACAGTTGGTTCAAGCTGTCATGAACATCTTCCCAACTGCGACAGCAATTTTTTCTGGTTTACTCCCTAGAGGAAAATGGGACAGCAGTTCTGTTGTCTGTGCTGATCAAAATATTGGGAGGTGCATCATCAATTGCGGCTTGCGTGCTTTCATGTTACGAGCTGGTATGTTTTTCTGCAGCCACGATAACACTGTGCTCAGTAATGCTGATTATTTTGAAGCAGATGGTGTTGCGTTGTCTTCTTTGGGAAATGCCATGTTCTTTTGGAATGTACGGCTTGCTTTAGAGAAGATTCTATAATGGTTGTAGGAGTAAAGCAATAAAAAAAAATATATGAAAAAAACACAAAATAACAGGTGTCTGTAAGGCATCTGCCAAAAACAAAAAAAAAATGTCTCTTTGCAGAGCCCACCTTAAAGGGGAAAAGGGGAATTATACTTAAATGTACAGTCGTCACACTCGGATCCTGTACGTGTCCACGGACATTGCACTGGTTTGCAGGCAACACATGTTAACAAGGGGGATTCTGGGGTGGAGCCGTATGAAAATGAGAATGAGCAGAGCTATGGATTGGTCAGTAAAGTTCAGTGGGTGTGTTCTGAATGGAGACATTTACTGAGACTGTCTTCTCCCTGACAGCAGACTAGACAGCCATGGCTCTGTGTGCGCGCAAACAGATTATCTGGATTTTGGAAGACTCCTGCATACATTGGTTGAAGGTGCACGCAGAAAGTTGCGGTCTATCTACAGATCTTGGATTTCCTCATGTGGAAGTACGCTGGCATGGTGTGTGTGGAATGAGGTGGCTTGACTTGGTAATTCTCTGTACTACTTTACAAAAAGAGCGACATCCTCACATAATTATCATTCATTGTGGAGGAAACAGTTTAGGCCATGTCTCTGGAATTTCTTTGAAATTTGCAATGAAAGAAGAACTTGCGAAGGTCATGGACATGTTTCCAAATTGTCAAATACTTTTTTCCCGTATTGCACAAAGACAAATATGGCTGCGTTTTTCTGCATTTGGTCCACAAATGGAGAAAGTGAGGCGCAATGTCAATAAGGCTGTTTGTGCCTTTCTAAGAGATGTTGGCATGTCCTCTTTCCACAATGAAAACATTTTGTTTTGCAGCTCTTTCATTTTTCACAGAGATGGAGTCCATCTCACATATGCTGGCAATCAGATTTTTCTTCGCAATGTACAATCCGCATTGCAACCTTTTTTGCATTGACTGTACTCTATTTGACAATCCCTTTTTTTAAATGTTCAATTTTTGACGCACACACAACACCACCAAAAGGCTTTGTTCAGAGCCGCCACTTACTCCCAGCGTACAGTCCATTGGTTTTGTTCCGCTTGCACCCTCCATTTTTGTGTGTCCTACGACTGTCCGTGGACTTTTTAAAAAATGCTCTGAGGCCCACAACGGTTACTTGATAGTTCTATTCTTAAACTACAAAAGGCGGCTCTGAAAAGAGGCATTTTTTAAATATTTTTGTAGTTTTCCACTTTGCTGCTTTTGGCCACACGACACACTAGGAGAGGAGGTCAAAGGAGGGAAAGGAAGGGACACCAACCACGGGGATAGGAAGGGACAGGAGGAGAGAGAACGATACAGGGGGAGCTTTACTTGGGTAGGAGGCACTTCTTCTGATGCATCGTGACCGTAGCCTCAAAAGCACTTAGAAAATTCTCCCCCCTGTAGAGTACTACATCACAATACACACACAATATTGTCACCTTTGAAAGGTAAGGGTCAACAGCATTGCGAATGGCTTGTGAGGCAGCTAGAGGGATGCGCTCCCCCACACAAGTGTCTCTTGTGGTGAGAGGATCGGACATGGAGGATGCTGTGGAGGAACTCAATCTACTTCGTTCTTCACATGGCACCACCTTGCGAATGTCCGCACTGTGGAACGAAGTTAGATGTCGCTTCATGGTTGTCATACCAAAGCTGTTCGCACCAGATCTCCCACGACTCAGCACCAACTGGCACTGGTTACACCTCATCAGGTTCGCACGTGCTTTTGGTACGTTCCCACAAACGGAAAACAACCGCCACACCCACGACTCCCAGCGAGTGCTTGCAGTGCAGAGTTCCTCCACCTCATTCTCTTCTTCCTCTTCCTCCTCAATCCCTACATCCTCACCAGTATATCCCTCTGCAGGCCTTAGGGGAGGTGCTGGTGGTGGAGGGTTTGGGGGTGCTGCTGAGGCTAATGAAGCTACATAGCCATGGATGCCATGCCTGATAATTTCCTATTGGTCGCTACAGCAGTAAAGGCAGCACAACTCATTCTGCTATAGCCAGAAGCACAATGAAGATGCGCTCGGGGTGTGGACATTTATAGGGGAGGAGGGGTGCGCCTCATGACCATCTTGATCACTCGAAAGCGTTCCAAGGATTTTAAACAATACATCCACCGGTACACCTATTGTATGGGGCATGTGAAATGCTTATTTTACACTGTGAAATAACTTCCCTTGTGTGTACAAGTTCTTTTGTAATGTTGCGGAAGCACACAAACAGCGCAAATTAGTCCACACGCTCAGCGTGGGTGCGGTCAAAGGATGACATCCTGAACACAACACAGGGAAATGGGTGGCTGGTGGACAGCAAATGTACACTAACAAACGTACGCATTTGCACAACTGTCCCACAGACAGTGTTCGGGTCCTCAAACTAATTACAAGTGCGCCACAAGTGAGATGGACAGTTAGGGACAGGCGCAATGTTTGTTGTACTTATGAATGTACTGCGCATGTGCATACATCATCTGCTGACTGCACGGACAGGTCCACTGTCCTTAGGAAACCTCCATTTTGTTTTCTCATGAACATGCCGCCCACCACGCTTGTTCTACGGACGGTTCCATCTTGGCTGCGGACGATACAGATAGGAATACTGTCCTTAAGACACTCCCATTTTGCTCATTTACAGACATCCCGGACACCTGGTGTGCTCTACAAACATGTTCTATCTCGTTTGTAAGCAGTACTGAGAGGTATAATATCATTAGGGTGCCCCTTTGTTTATTTATGCACACCTTGCACAGATGGTGCGTTCTAAGATCAGTTCCATCTTGGTTGATATTGGTACGGGTAGGTGTGTTGTCATTAGAACATTCCTATTCTATTGCTTACGGGTAGCTCGAACAGGCGCGCTGTTTGCGAACATTTTAAGTCTCTATAAAAAAAAATTCCTCCACCTCCGCAACAACAACAAATATACAAAAACTTTACAAAAACTCACACACAGTTCAGTCAAGAGAAATACAGGGCGAAGCAGATACTGACACAAATATAGGGGAATTAGGATTCAACACGGGCTGGTTATGAGGGGATGATTTGTGTGGGGAAGAAGGGATGGATGTTTCATCAAAATGTCTATGTTCTTCTGGGAGGTTTGGGGATGGTTCACTAGGAAATGGAGAAGGGGGGGCAGGTACAGGTGCAACAGTGATAACGTACTTTCCCTCTCACAATGTCCTCCACAAATTCCCTTAAACTTTTAAAATTGTCATTCAGTGTCTGCCTTTTCAGTTCAATCCTTTTCAGCATGTCTTCCTCTGTGTCGTTTATTGCCCTTTCTTCATTTCTTCCCTGCTCTGTTAAAAATAAATATACATATGTTAAATGCCTATAAAATACTGATCATTATTTTACTTATGCAGAGCAGTGTGTACCATTATTGTCGCTGTCTTTGGACATTTCCCCAAACGGAAAAAAGTCGACTCACAAAAATGAAGTTCCCTTACTATTTTGTTGTACTTTCCCTTCGTTGTAGTGCGTGCATCTGCTGTCGGTCCAGGCTGCAGAGTTTCTGTAAGGTAATTACGTTGGAGGGATACCTTTTTTGGTTATGGTACAATCCAATTAATTCTACATGGTCATTAAATGCATGGTTTTTATTTCACACGTTTATGTTTCCCTACTTCTTTATTAGTACTTGTAATGTCTATATGTGTCCTTTTTCCTAGGTGCGCATTTTTAGTGTGAGACAATAGTAAAATTTCAGGTACCCTCTGCCTGTTTGGCTACTGTTGATCATGTCCGCGCACGTTCGCAAACAGGTGCTCAGTCCGTGCCTTTCAAATATCAATAGCGAGGGGGTTATGTATGTTCTATGTTACATGTATATAAAGTAAGTAAATTATACTATATATCTTCCAAGATCACATCATGATAATGTATATTCAACAAAAAAACTTTATTGCCACAATGTTATGATTAAGTTCCCCTTCATAAAAACTGTCAACTGCACCACACAAACAACTTTGTTAAAGGGACGTTATGGTTACGTTGCCCTAATAAAACCCCCCTAAAATTCACCAGAAAAAAAACTTTGTTAAGGGGAAGTTATGGTTAAGTTGCCCTACCAAATACCTGTGCACTTCACCCTTTCTAACGTCCCATTACGGTTCAAATTACAACCGAAAAACCCCTGAAATTCGTCAGTTATGGTAGGCTAAGCAACCATTCCTGTCATCAACCCCTGTGCACTGCTAACACTACCACCCAGGACATGAAAGATGCAATCACAAATGTCATTGATGACATCACTGACGACATCACATGTTTAGCCCCTTTGTTTTTCTTCACTGCCATATACATATATGTATATTCAGTGAAACTACTTTGTTAAAGGGACGTTACACTTACAGTAAAACCTAAAAACACTAGACATTCCCTACATATGGTATGCTAAACAACCTTAACTCGCGCCACCTACATGCATTGCTAAGACTAACACCCAGAACATCAAAGATGACATCACAAATGTCATGGAACCCAGACCCGGTTTTGGAGGCAGCCATGCGCCAATTTCCATTCTTACTCAAGCAGTTTATGCCAGTCAATTAAGCGCATAGTTTGGCAAGGTGAGTCCATGTCACCTGAGCATGTGTTTTCAGTCCTGGGCTTTTTTGTAACAGATTACTGCATTCTGGGAGTTGTAGTCATTTTTTACAACTGGATTAAAATACCAGAAAACAATGATTTTTAAAAGAAACGACAGTGGTGTTCAGATGACATTGGAGTCACTTAGATTGCCATAACACATCCCACGAACAAATCAATCAGCCCAATCACTTATTAAAATGCTGTAAATTAATTCCAATTCTTCCCCTCCCCATATTACAACAGCGTTTGAAATTGAAGGGAGCTTGTTGCTATTTAGCTTCTGCTTCTAGCCTAGGCTAGCCTGGTTAGCTTAAAGCCAACTACTACCTGGAGCTATCCTTGGCCCCCCAGGCCAATTGGTGCCTTACAAACATGCAAATGTGACATTAACTGTGAGTATTTGAAAATGCTTATAAAGAAGAATTAGGGCACATTTAAATATAATGAATCATACAAAACGGAGGAAAGTTTAAAGTGTGCATCTCTTGTGGAAGTTAGATTTGCAGTGCGTTGGGTACTCGCTGCTGGTTCCCCAGAGGTAGCTCACCCCTATTGATTGATGCCTGACACCTATGAGCTGGTTTTAGCTCCTGCTCATTTAATGTTATTTTCGATCCCTGTTACAGCACCCTTTAGCGATTTACCTTGGTCCTCCCCTCCTGCCACACAACTGCCTACTATTGCAGTCGATCTCTGGCCCTTTTGATTCACCCAACAACAAAAAACAGCCCTTTCAGTCCACCATGAATGCACAATCCTACATTATGGCATGACAGTGCTATGCAGAAATTATCACACTGTTTAAGCATGATTAGTTTCACAACGAAATGCTAATTTGGAAGGTGGGAGTCTTGTTGAAAACAACTCTCAGCTGAGTATTAAGCCATTGACTGCGTCATGGGAGGTAGAAGGATAGGGGCAGAGCAGGCCTTTGTCCCCTGCTTCTGTCCATATAATGTTAAACAATGTTAAATAGGAAGGCTCCTTGTTCTCCCAAGTGGGCGATTCACTAGGCTGCCTGCGGCGCCCCTAGCCCACAATTGTGCACGGCAGTTGCCTCGTTTGCCCACCCCTAGAGCAGGCCTATATTCTAGGTTGAGACCTACTTGTTGTTCTTATAGTTTCAAAACTAAACACTAGGGGCCGAGTGAACATGTGCTGCCCATATGCACTAGTGTTGCAAACAAATAAGGGTGGGTCACAAATAGGTCATGCCCCTGTTAGGGATCTTAAATGAACAAGGATTAGCCTTTTGGGCCTTTTGAACTGCAGTTTAGAAATCTGACATGAGCACTGCCCATCACGAGCTTGCAGCACGTGAGGTTAAAAAGGCATAGCAGATTAAGGCAAATGTGATATATTTCCTTTGGATGTTGCACTATTCGCCGTCTTAAAGCCTTGTGGTCAATCATGGAGATCTTTTCACGGCTCCACTCAGAATCATCCGGTCGTTTTAGAAGTATGCACCACGTGGTTTTCTGCCTCAGTATGCAGGATTTCTAAGAGTGGCGACCTCAGTGCATTTCAACCGTTTTTATTTAAAAGGCCCCTCAGGCTCGTGGGGATCACGCCCACAGCTTTGCTTCTAACTCAGGGTAGTTGGAGGCAGAGCCCCAGCCACGCCAGCAATAACATAGAGTTTACTCTGCCAACTAAAGACAGGTTGCCTCCTCCGCTCCGACAGTGCTGCACAGGACGCTAGCACCATCATGCCCCTCATTCCCACTGCTGGCATCCCCAACCCCGTCCTTACTTTAACAATTGCGTACAGTTTCTACTTATCCAAGCTAGGCTATTCATTTAATTACATGTTAGGGCATGTTCAAGCATGACAACAGGTCCCAGGTCATTTGTGAAATACGTATGCACAGTCCTTGTGTCTTCATTGGATTCTGACACTTGCAATTCTGTATTTCCGATTGTAAGTCCAGGAGTACAAGTCCTAGAGGACAGAGAAAAATAAGAGGGTTGCATTTGCATCTCCCGAATGACATACGACCGGTTGGCATGTCTGTGGGCCTCTGCGGGCATGCTTGACTCTGAGTGCTGGATGGGTGGCCCACATGCATCCTTCTGAAATAAGGCCCTGCCAACATCACCCCATAATGCTTCCTGCTGCCCAGTCTTTGATAGTTGCGAGGAACTCTCTTGGATCAAGGTGTCTTTTACAATGTTTTTTTCTAATTAGGTTTAATTCCACTTACGCCCTTTACCGGATTCTTTTCTCCCAATACATTTCAATTTGGTTTGATCTTCATGAAATAGCTGGCTTCCGAAGATATAAAGCACACAGTGCTTTCTAAGAAGAGCAATGTATCCTTGCCTGCTGTTTCCTATCCTTATTCCCTATTTCCCCTCCTCACCTTTTCCATTTCGTTTTCTACAAAGACCCTGGTCTGATTACCTTAGAAAGGGGCACAAAACACTATTCTCTGAACAGATCCTGGTGTCGTTTGACTAGGAGGGTGGTGATTGGCAAAGCATGAAACAAATCTTAATAAAATAATGTATTCGACATTTTTATTTTCTTTGAGATTTTTATAGCGCATACTTGGGTAATTATGATCTTCATTTTACATTTAAAACTTCATTTTGCTTTCTAATATTTCATCATGTGCTCTGAATGTTTGGCAGGCATTGCATCCTCCGCTTTATTAGGTACACATGGGCGATCCTTTTGGGGTTTCGAATTCTTGTGCCTTTTTTAATATGTTCATTGAATTTCGTATTGGGTTCCTCAAGTTCTTTGGAGGATTGCAGAAAGGTTTTTGTATGTAAGCCCTGATGCTGAATCTGAGGGTTATTTCACAAATGATGTTTGCCTAATTAATGATGGAGAGGTGTCTTTCTCCATGCAGGTGTAGTGGAATGAGGGGTGGCAGGGGTGTGGCTCTCAGTGGGTCTTGGGGGTGTCTAGAATCCTGTTCCCAAGAAACAGGGAAGGCAGTTTCAATGAAATAACATGGGAGGGTCCCTGTGGAGTGAGGGCGATTCACATATGTAGTTCTCCTGATGTGTGACTGTGTCTTGGATGGTCCTAGCTCTTGTCCCCAGAAAACACAGGAGCGGGTCCCATTGAGATGGAAAGAAATTTGCTGATCACATAGATCACTTTCTTCACTGACCCCCATGCTCTGATTGCTGTGAGGGCAAGTATGACTTTAGGAAGGGATCAGGACCGGTCTTTCTTCACACACCCTTGCTTGCTGTGTGGCTCAGCTTTACTTTTTTTCCCTCTTAGGTTGATGTCTACGCATGTCATTTCCAAAAGTCCGAAACTGAAGTCAATGACCCTCAGGACCACATCAGGTAATATGATTCAGCCACCTGCAGGCAGAAAATCGAGGGGGAAAGGCCCTTGCATCAAGCTTATAAGCTTCTCTGATAGATCTCTTTTACTTGATGAAACAGAAGATAGCATTTCAGAAAATCTGTGCCTAGTAGCAGTGCCTCTGGTAAAGTGGGAATAACACCTACATTCACGGGGCAGACAACTTGTTCGTGTCTGCCCCACATTTCAATAAGGTGCTTGTTTTCCTAAACTCAATGGACACAATGAATGGCTGTATTACTCGGGTTCTGTTGGAGTTGTCGGAAAATATGTTGCCACTCCTTGGGCTCCCTGAATCCAAAAGGCCAGGGAATTGACTGGGAACAATTGAATGAAAACATCAAAGTGCCCAGGTGTTTCTTGTGTTTGCATGCAGGACTGCGTTGGTGTAAAAATATAGGGTTTATCATTTACATGGATATTGCTGGTTATTACCTTCATTGATCCTACTTCGAATATCTATAGGTTCTCTCTTTAATACTTTGTCCTCCCATAGTCTCAACCAGTTGCAGTCATAGAGTACTCCTCTTGTGTTGGTCTTTGGCACAGACCCTTCAAAAATGGATGTGTTTGCTTCTGTTCTGCCTGGGCCAGCCATTTGTCTGATTGGGGAATTCTGGGCCCAGTATGCACAGTCTTCCAGGGTTCATTTCGTTCAGGTGAAATGGTGATGGGACACCCTGTAATGGTTGCCTCTTCTATGGACCATCTATCTTCAGGATCAGATACTTTAGTGCAACCTTTTGGTAATCTAGATTTTGCTTTCTTTGGGTACAGAACGACAGGGTCTGTGACCTCCCAGAAATACATCATCCAGTTTCGATCCAAGACCACCTTTTCTGTGGTTTTAATTAGGCTACTGAGGAGATTGAGTGAGAAAACTGGGTTCTAGATATTGAACACTCCTGTGCTAAGCTCCTTGTGTAGGTCTAGTCGAATCCGTTGGTTTCTGCAAGGTCACAGGTTGGAAGAGGCAAACCCAATGCCTCTTAATGGAGAAATTTGAAATGGAATGTCCTGGTTACCTTGCAAGGTATGTATTTGGACCCTTGTTCATAGATGGATCTAATGCATTATTGCTGAGGTTTTAAACATGTGAGTTCTTTATTTAGCATTGAAGATAGAGTTATATGTCTGTTAGTGATTGTCAGCCATGTGTTTCAACCCCTAAGGTTCTTTCTCAAGGCAGGTTGGGTATGATTATTGACAGCAAATCCCTGTGATTCATAAAGCCAGTGGCTGGTAGAGAGTCAATTGGTATTGACTGTTCGTTAGGCTGTAGCCTGTTTGCTGCTCACTCCGCTCGTCAGACCTTGAGCTCCATTGGTCCAATACCTTTGCTGGTTGGCTTGGGATCTAAAAGAGCTTTCTCTCTATCAGCCTCCTTTTTTCTGTTAATTCTTTGGCTTTGTTCACAAGAGGTCTATGGAATTGAAGTAGCTTATGGTTCTCCGGTTTACTCTGGTTCTGCACTACCCTTTGCATTTCTGGTATTTGGTGGATTTTTCTCCTTTCTCTCGTGACTTTTTATGAGCTTCTCTGATAGATCCCTTATGCACCCGGGGGATAGCTCAGGGGCTAAATACTTGTTTTGGAAGCAAGGCAACACTAAGCCGCATGGGTTTGATACCCATTGCCATGCTTAGAGACTGGACCCCGACATCAAGCGAGACATAAAATACCAATTTAAATATTATATTAATTACTTTCTGTGTACCAAGTAGTCTCACAATTTAGTCATAAAATGCTGTCTCCTTAGTTAATCTGTGATGGGCAGCTGAAAACATCTAAGAGCAGTATAACAACAGTTCCCAATTGTCACAGTATACTACAACATTAGAGGATTTAAATCTGTCTATGTAACTGCATTGTACTGGAGGGTAGGGGGGCAGCACTACCCCTGGGTTTATTTCTACCTCAGTTTTGCCTGAATAAGTGCTTTCCTTTTAAATGGGATCAAATAAGTGTAGGCACTATATTTATTTATTGTTGATTGGCATGGAACCAACCACAATGCTAAATTGCTTTTTGGTGCCCCAAGACGGAGCGAGGAAGAAAAAGGGCCTCATTACGACTTTGGAGGTAGCCATGGCGCTATTAGCGCAATGGCTGCCTCCAAAATCGTGTCCGGGTCCGGTCTGGTGGAGTGGGGATTTACCGGGACATTCCGCCCTTGGTGGACCCGGTAAGTCCCCATTCCAAATGCCATTCCCAATTCCCATTTGAGCCCCCATAGGGCTCAATGGGAATGGGGAATGCGCTAATTACGGGCCTGCTAGTAGCAGGCCCGTAATTAGCACCCTGGTCCCCTAACGGGGCCTGTAAAGGAAGTGTGGTCCGACCACATGTCCCTTGTGGTTCCCGCTAAGGGACCTCGGAATTGGGCGGTAAGGGATTACCGGCACCGGTCTCCTTACCGGTGCCTGGTATCCCTTACCGCCCACCTCAGAATGAGGCCCAAAGTCAAATGAATTATTCACAGAAAATCTTATGATTCTCAGTACTTTCTCCATTCAAATCAGCAGAAGTGCAAGAAGATGGGAGGAGGGAGAAGAGCTTTGTTAGGTACCTCGATCTAGGAAGAGCTGCATGTATCGTAAAGCGAAGGGCATCTCGATCTGGAATTGGTTAGTGGAAGCCATAGTTTCTTGGTGTTTGTGCCCTGTAAAGATTGCTGATATCCACTGCAAGGACTACCAAGTGACAGACCTGCTGGAAGTAGATAAGAAGTTAGGGGCTCAAAAAGACATCACAAGCACTGGACCGTGATGATTTGTGACATAGAAGTTTGGACTTGCTACTTTAGTGGGTAAACTGTAATCCTGCCAGCCATAGTTTCTGTTCTGATGGGGGCTTCACAGCAAGTCTAGCTGCCATGAAGTTGTAACATCAGCAATACGCCTGGGGTATTTTAAATGGACGCATGTTGATTTGCCCGCTAAGTTCACTAAGCGTGAAGTGAATGTTTAAGACATGTAATGTTGATTCAACGTCAGTTCTAAAACCATAATTTATAGATCCTACAGAGCATGTGACACAAAACAAATATTGACATTTTTGTTATTTTTGCCAGGATAGGTAATTGGCTGAACATCTATGGGCACAAGGGGTTCCTCTATAACTAAAAGGGATGCTCTTCTCGCAGAACCATCTAAGCAAAAGTTAGCAGAACTGCAGGATCCCCTCTTTAATGTGCATAAAGATCTCCTTTTAGATCTCTGTTCTGAAGATAGTTTCTGGGATATAGAGAGCAGCATGCCTCTTGGCACATTCTCTGGGATATTGCACCCAGCATACTTCTCAGCTCCACATGTTATGCAAAAAAATGTCTGTCCCTCAGTGCACTCTATTATATAAGGACTATGCTTTTTGCAAGCCACTGCATTTTGGTGAACGTTCATTATGAATGTTAACATTGCAGGCTTCTGAGCTGCAACTGGAAAATGCTCATCTTTTACATATGCACACTATTTAAATAATACAATATAACATGTAGGCTGATTACGTTATGAATGCAGTGATCCCACCTGTTAACTTAGAGGAGCTATAAAGGTTAATTGGGTTTAACAAAAAGGTAAATAACGTGAGCTCCTGTTTCAACTTGACTCACGGAAAAAATCAAAACGTCTTATTTCTTAGGAAGTCATTTAATCTACAAGTAGGTTGTATTTTCATTGTGATAGCCCCATGAAAGAGCCATACATAGCTTCTTACACTAGCCACTTACATTCAGGAAACATTTTCGCTTTACGTTTCACTAATTCCTACATTATTTTAAATGTGGAAACTTAAGTCCATGTAGATGACTCCCTAGTTATCTGACGGCTATTGCATAGGACCTCCCTGCGCTCTACAAGTTCAAATTCAGCAGGGTCAGCTCAGCCTTTCATCATTCCGAGGTTGAAAAACTAAATACCATTAAATATGCTAATGATAACATATGTTATTACAGAGATTAGGGGCTGCTGGAATCCAGCATGAAGCACTTTATAAGAACACACATTATTAAGTAAATAGTAATGCAATTTCCATACATTATGGTTTATTCTTTTTAAACAGTGAGGCAAGTGACAGAATGCATTGCATTTTATTTTGTGTTTTGCTGAAAGCCTCGGCTTGCTAACAGTGTTTCAGGTGATCCCCTCTGTGCTGCGATTCCCAAGGTCTTTGGAAATTAGTGATTAAAAGAACATTGTTCCTCCCGTATAAAATAAATAAATAAATAGGTAAATAAATAAATACATACAATGAGGGACTAGTTCTCAAATTAGGAATTCGTTTTGCCTGCTGAGTGAGGGAGTGATGTGGGATTATAAGCAGGTACGGCCATGCAATGAGGGAGTTGCAGGAATGTGGCTCTACTGGACCCTCTCTAAGCCTTGAAGTGTCTTGTATGTTGTCTCCAGGGATCATTTAAAGTATTTTCATTTAAAAGTAAAGGGAGTTTCCCTTCTGAATGAGTGAGTTAAGGGAGTTGCTGGGATGAGGTTCTGCTAGGGTCTGATTGGACTTCAGATGTATTGACTCTTGTTCCCAGGGAACAGGGAAGCAGGTCTGATAAAAAATGAAAAGCTACTGTCCCTGACCAGGGGCGACACTGGTGTGTTTATCCCTGGGCTTGACTGGGATTTGCAGGGTCTTGAACCCGAGGGAATAGGCGGCGAGGTCCTATTGAAATGGAAAGGAGTTTGGAAATCTGCAGACCTCAACCTTCACTCACCCCATTATCTCACTGTTGGGGTGTGAAAGAAGACAATGAGATGGAATGAGGGCCATGACTTCGTCAAAGAAAATAAACGTATCATCTTAACCGAACTCCCTGTCCAAGTGCATACAGTTTACATTAAGCATTGTCTTGGTTAGAAGCCTAATTGTGTTTAGTGAACAGTTGTCACATGGGGAGGCTGTGTCTTTCACATAAACACACGCATGTAGACAACTGACTTTGCAGCTTGTACACACTTCTGCTTGCAATTTCAAGAGCATTACGTTACTTAAAAATGCCTTTCAGATTGAGGACATCAATTAAATCAAATAAAATTTGGAAAAGGATAGAATTTATTTAGGCCTTCCATTTTACAATGGCTGACATTATTGGGTCATTTCCAGCTGCGGTGGCATTGAACCCACCTGCAGAGACTGATGGTGTTGGTTAGAGGGACACTAAGTTTAGCACCCAGGAGAAGCAGGGATGCAAGTACTACTCAGAACGAGATCAAGAGATGCATGATTGCCCAGGCGTGTGGTCTAAACCTAGAAAAACCTCCAGAGAGATAAAAGTGAACAATTATTTAAACTGGCAAATTAAGTCTCATTCCCCAGGCCAAGTCTGACAACGAATCAGCGATGGGAGAACTGACGGATATATGCACATGTACCCCTATAATGAAAGGCCATTCAGAGGGAACATTCTGAACTACTTGAACAGACATTTAATGCCTTGTGAGGGGATCTAAACCCCCAGGCGAAGTCTGTTAGTGATAAAAGGTAAAACTGATGTATGATTGTAGCAAAGTCCCATGAAAGAGCAGGAGTCATTGAAACCAAAGTGGGCTAAATACCAAGAGTCAAATGCAGCAATCAAATGTAATAAAACGCGTGTGCATTCTAGGAAACAAAGTCATATCATAAACCAAGACGCATTGCTGTTGAAACGAAGGGCCTGATTTACAAACAAGTTTTAACATGGGAAAGTCCCATAGAAAATATTTTTGTAAATCAGGCCCCAAGTCTTATATAGCGACGTATGTGATAATTAAGATTGATGCATGTTGGGAGCCATGTAGTCATTGGATTCGTCTTATTAAATGTCAAGAGTCAAAGGTGATAGTAATGCCTGATGTACTTTGGGAAACAACCTTATTCAATATCTAGAAATGTTTTTGCTAAAAGACAGTTTTATCAAAGACCAAATGTCAATTATGACATTAATTTGCAGGCATATTGGAAAGTCAGGTTTTGTTAAATGCAAAAACTCAATATTATTGCAACCAAATCCTATTACAAAGCAAGAGACATAGTTAATGAAAACACAATCTAACTAAAGAGTAAGTGCCTGATCTACAAAAATGTTTTAACATGGGAAAGTCCCATTGAAAACATTTGTGTAAATCAGGCCCTATGATCAAGTCCTCTGTAATGTAATGCACATGCTAACCGAAGACTTGTCAATGAATCAAGAGTTACTGCTACTGAAACATAATCTCATCACTGAGCAGGGGTCATTGTAATAAAGGAATTTACATTCATTTTTTAAAACCAGCTTGCCCGAGGACAATGTGCCAACCAATTTGCATTGGAAAGAAGGACAGCAAGCCTGTGATAAAGCCTAGAGAGATTATGAGGTTGACAACTGCAAAGTGTGGCTAAACAGAAAGATAATGAGATTAAAAAGAGAAGGAGTTCTTGGATTCCCAAGAGAAATACTAAGGAGGCAAACTTCACTTTTGGCAAGGATATTATGGTATGATATTATATGTCATTTATAACGCACCTGTACACATGTGTTTCAAGGTGCAACAAGACAAGGGAGGGAAGACAGACGGAGGACAAGACAGAGATCTGACTAGGCTTTGTGTCATTCAGATCATGCAAGTGCCCAATGCAAAGTGCAGGGAGAAGGGAGAGTGGGAAGTGCCAGGGAGAGGGAGGGGGAAGTGCAATCAGGGCAGCATTGCTCTGAGTGAGTGCAGCCTGGGCAGCATGGCTCTGGGTAAGTGCAAGGAGGCAGGGGTCTGTAGAGGTTACAATTACAGACCCTAAGTGCATGGTAGGCTTCGAGGCAGTGCAGTGGAGACGAATCATGGAGGAGACTGGTACCCAGTGAGACTCTGTGTGTAGCAAGCAACCAGTCGGCGCAGCAGACGGGTAAGGTCAGCAGGGGAGGGAGAGATTGAAAGCAGAGGAGAAAAGGAATGTCTTGAGCTGCTTCCAGAACTTCAGGTGGCCGGGCTGAAGTTTGAGAGGGGCACTGAGGCCATTCCAGAGGTAGGCACCTGCAGAGGAGAGAGATCTACCCCCTATTCTCTGCCTGGAGAAGCGTCTGACCCTCAGGGAGTTAGAGGAAGCTGAGCAAAGGGCTCTAGCAGGGTGGTATTTAGGGAGAGACAATTGAATGTAGGAGGGTCCTAGGCCCCAGAAAGTCTTGTGGGCGATGCAGATGGTCTTGAACTTGATCCTTGCAGCCACCGGGAGCCAGTGGAGAGATTTCAGGGCTGGAGAGATGCGGTCCCTGGGTTTGAGGCCAAGAATGCATCTTGCACATCCTATTCTGGATTAGTTGCAGAGGGCGGAGAGCACAGGGTGGCAGATTGAGAAAGAGGCTGCTACATTAGTCCAGCCTAGAGATAACTAATGCTCTGGAGACAGTGAGCTTATGTTGGAAAGTGAGAAAAGATGAATACCTCTGAGGAGGTGCAGCTGGTAGTGTGCCTTCTTGGCAATGTCTGCGATGTGGGGAGAGAAGGAGAGAGTGGAGTTAAAGATGCCACCAAGGTTTTCTGCCTCACAAGGAAGCTGAAGGAAGAGGGCCCAAGGATGGTGGCCAGAGTGAGAGAGGGAAAGCAGGAGCAGGGGTCCCAATGAGAAGGATCTCCGTCTTACTGGCATTAAGGCAGAGATCGTCGGAGGTGCATCAATCCTGAATCGTGGATAGACAGTCAGGAATGAGCGAGAGAGAAGAGGAGGATGAGGGGAGCCTGAAAGAGAGCTGAGTGTCACCCGCATAGCCCTGAAAGTTAGAGGAGAAGGTACAGATCAGGTGGGCCAAATGGGCCAAGTAGGCTTTAAAGATCCAGGGTGAGAGGATATGACATCTGGCAGCACATGGACATGTGGGGCTCTTCCTTGGCATAAGGAACTATACCAGGCATATGCTGGCATTATTGCACTGGCAAGGCTTCCTTTAAAATATGCCAGCCCAATCACGTTGGTTTTGCCAATGCTTGTCTTATTTGGACATTTATATCGGCATTCTAACGTTGGAAGAAAAACAAAACCACTCACAGTTCAAATTTGCAGGCTTTGTAGCTGTAGCAAATTTCAGGTTTATGTTGTTGGGTTTTAGTTATGAACATGCAATCATTTTAAATGTATGGTTACAGGCTCATTTCTATCTACCAAGTTGAAATATTTTGTTATGATAAAAATGGTATAACACATATGGATACAGACATGACAACGATTCTCTCTAGAATATATCTCTACTCCATATGTTCCACTCTCTTTTGTCTTAACAAAAGATAATTACAGATGCATTTTCCTGCAGCCAGGCCTCTGAACGTTGGGGTGGAGAACAGTGAGTTGAACGTTGAAGTTATCAAGGGCAGATTTTCTGACGGGGTGAATTGAAATCACTAAAGGAAGGCAGAAAACAGATACATATTATCAGGCTTTGATTTTTCAGAAACACACATTATAATAAAACAGATCAGTCAATCCATATCAACAGAATGAGACTTCAAATTGATTCATTGAACCCTGCCTATGCTCCACTGACAACTCTCTAAAATTCTTTAAGGCTCACTGGATCCAGCCAGTTTGTAATGCAGAAATAGATTGAAAATATTTTCACAATTGACAATATCTGGCATCCAGGCAAGCACTTTATTAATAATTATTGGGCTATTTTAAACATCCAAAGGCTAAAACATCTAAATTAATAAACCATTTGTTGCTGATTCCTAGGATTTTGATGATGAAATATTGGATGCTGGCTATAATTCCAATTGTTAGATGATGGTGCGAGGACACCATGACAAATACACATGTGGAATTACAGCTTCAGAACTCTTGGAAGTGAAGTTCTGAGGAGAACAATAGGATATGCCTCCCTCAAACAGCAGGTTACAAGAGCCCTTCGCCACCTACCTGACTCAACATGCGCACTTCCAGCCACCTCGATCATCTTACCTGGAAAGCATCATCGCCGGAGGCCTTGTCACTCGCTTCCTCTCTACAATCGCTGCGCACGCCTTACCTGAGATGGCACCACTGTCGGAAGCACAGCCATCTGCCTTCACTCAGCAGTCGCAGCGCAAGCCTTACCTGTGATGGCTTTGTCGGTGGAAGCCTCGCCATCAGCTCCCGACTCGGTCGCAGTCATACTCACCTTCCCGGAGTCCTCGACAGGTTCAACCCAACAACCTTGCCTGTTCCGCATTCCATCGACGTAGGACTTTCTTCGGGTGCTGTCTCCACACGAACCTACGCCTCCAACCACCATCAGGAGCCAGATACCGGCCTCCAGCCATTGCCATCCTACCGCATCTGCAAAGCGAGTAAAAGACACAAGGTGAGCGATAGCACAGACTTTAACCCATTAAAGTGGCATAATTTATTAACTTGGTGCAGTCTCAGAACCACCAGCTTACCTACCAGTGGTGGAAACTCCCGGAGCTGCTTCCTTTTGCCATCAGGCGCTCCTGGGTCATCTTCATTGCTACAGGGGGGAGAAAGAACAACATACCCTTACGAACAATAAGTTTCATTACATGGACACAGACAATACGAAAGTCATAAGAACACTTACCTTCAAGACGGAATGGTCGCAGCTGGTCTGGACCTCCGCAATCAGGACCAGTGATGTAACTTGGTCCATCCGCAGCGCCCCTGCTGAAGGAAAGCAGGACGGAGAGGTTGCCCTTACATACTATCAGTTGAGCCTGCATGGGTAAACTTCTGCGCACCACATTCTGGCACAAAAGGGCGGAGGGGAACCACGACTCCACCACAAAAGCCTCATTTGTCTCTCACCCTCTCGGCGGAACAGGTCCAGCCTTTCAGGCCCACGAAGAGACAACTGTTGGGGGAGACAAGCGGTCTGAGGGAGTCAACTCCAGGGAGGGCTCCAACCGTGCTCCAACACCCCCGCAGTGACAAGGTGAGCGTAACAAGTAAATACAAGCAATACAGCGGTTACACATATAAAAGTGTTTTGATAGCTTTTCTGAATGCTGTGTGAGAGTCAATGTTTCTCATGTGTGGAGGGAGCAGGTTCCAATTCGAGCCTGCAATGACGGGAAAGCTGGTCAGCAAGATGAGGCTATTTGGGTCTTCCTAGCATGTGGGGGACACAAATGGCATTAAAGAGGCATGTATAGGGAAAGTGTACATGACACAGATGTAAAATTTAATGGACATATGCCCAACATTGATAGACTGATATGTAGCCATTTGTAGAATTTTAAATTAATTGTTTTCCATAGAAATTGCGAAAGAGTGTGAGAAGGACAAAACAGCATCGCTCAAACCTGGGGTTTGGAATGGCATATTCCTTGTAAAATATGGGGTCTGCCCATTTGATTTTCAGGAGGATAACAATTGTAAATATAAGGGTTTTCTTTCATAACTGATTTTGCAAAAGTAACTGTGGTGGAACAAAGCAGGTCATAAAACACCCACATTAAAACTAATGTCACTTCCCTGGGTCCAATCTGCTTACAGGGAGGCAGCGACATCCACAGCCTGACCTATCCGATCTTACAGGTCCAGGTTATTTCCACCCACATTGTAAAAATCCCCTGATGTCATCCTGCTTATAAAAGGAGGAGGCATAGGGAGAGTCAGGAGATTTGAAATCTGAAACTCTAAATTCAGGGCATTCAACATCCAGAGATCCAGACATTCCACATTCCCCCTGCAAGACTACACACTCCAGAGCCAGGCCAGAGGTAGTTGATCCAGATACAGGCAGAACTTCCTATCCAGGCAGAACCACTATTCAGAACTAAACCCTATAAAAATCGCAATAATTCAGGGAAAAAGGGGGAAAGGCTGCTGACCCCTTTGGGAAACTCCAGTGACCAAACCTGCCCTTGCCCAGCTGATGCACCCCCTGCCCACAGTGACCAGCCCCCGGTTGCCCCACTGTTCCCGTAAAGGAGAACTAATCCGTTGCCCAGTGACCAGATCCTTGTCCCGTTGTCCAGAGACCCGGTTAGCCGGACAACTACCCATTTCAAGTGCATTTTGTAAGTATTAACCTCCCCAGTAACCAAAAATCTACATACACTGCTCTGTTATCTTGCAACCCTATAATAATCCTCTAAATACCCTAGTAAATTCTTAAATTGTCAGAATCCTCTGTATATCCTGTCCTTAAAAGAATCTGTGTTAATCTCCATGTGTTAGCGCAATTCTATCCAAATCATTTCAGTCCGTTGTGCAAGTCCATAATACTATTTTGAATAAATACATGTATTTCCCATAGAGATGAATGTGGCGTGTATATGGTAACCTTGCAAATTAACCTCCTTGGGTACTGTGTCTTTCTTTAAATATCTAACGACTAAAATATAGTTGTAGTAGAACCAATCATTTTGCTAACAAAACCGAGTTTGCCTGTGAAAGTGTTTCCCTTTTAAAAATCCGATTTTCCTTTCCTATAAAGAATCCCATATTGTCACCTATCAAGAGTCACCCTTTCACTTTAGTATCATACCTGTTATGTGCTTTGGTACCTCAACAGTAAAACAATTTTCGATTCTGTTTGTTTAGCTCATTCTGAAGCTGTTTGCTTGTCTTAAACCCATAAGAAATTGCAATTTTGCCACGTGTGATTCTTGCTGCACTGTTTTTCCTTCCCAAAGTCGATTTTCTAACATGTATGCATGTTTTTTAGTGCCTTGCCTTGTAGCTGTCTTGCTTCTTTAGTACAGCCACACACATTTCTCTCTCATTCATTCAACCGTACATGTCAAATAACTATTCAGTGAATTCTGAGTGCTATTTTGCTCATTTTCAAGGGTTTTCAATCCGATTTTGGTCTCCCATTCAGGGGAGGTACGTCAGATTTTTGCCTCTTACATCTGACGCCTTGCTACTCCTCTCCACCCACACAGAACTTGGTTAACAGGGGTTTGGGGGAGTGTTGCAGGGGGAATGCATAACAGTTGTCCCATTTAAAAGTATTATCAAAAGTGATCTGGTTTCATTCATATTTGCATTGCTGTTTCTGATGTCAGAAAGTTAAATTAACTCTATCCTATCATTTTACTGTGTAATGATCACCCCACTGGTGATTGCTGCCCTATATTGAATCTGTTTGATTTTCATTTGAATTTTGAAAATAAATAAATATTTCATTATTACACACTGGCCCGGTCATGGTTCATTGCGACACGGGGTGTACGTCAAGGGGTGTGTGAGACGGGCTGGCTGCCTTCTCAAAGCAAAATCTGAAATTAATAAACTTGAAAGCGTTTTTATTGTGCGCCACATCCCTGGCCAGTGGAAAGAGTCCTGGTCTGGAGTGTGCCTTGTCTTTAAATCTGTGACATATGTAGACTAAAGCCCCTTTTCCAGAGACATCACTGCCTCTGTCTTAAGGAGGCCTGTTGCTTGAGTATAACATAGGAGATGGCACTAGTCTGCAAATGGCGCCTACGCACTATGAGGGCACAAGACATTGCTTTTGTCTCATGTTAGAGGAATTTTACTCCCTAATATAAGACGTTCTTTGCTAGATACCCTGCATAATAAATAGCCGAAGTGAGATTCTTGGACTCGGTTCACGTTTATTCATGTGTCTACTCACCATCTAGCTCCTTCATGTGGGTATATATCTAAAACTCCCACTGAACTGTAGGGTATTTTGTGGAGATTTGGGGCCTGACGGTATTTTATTATCGCCGAAAAGTTACTTAGCAATAATCACTCTTTGTATTCAGATTTGGCCATGTGCAACAATAATACAGTGGACATGCATTATTTCAGCACCCAGACATGCATATTTGGTATACGTGGTTGGTGGTATTTTGGTGAGCATAATTCCCTTGTTTTATTTGTGGCCCCAATGTCCAGAATCCCTTATCTTTGCTTAGATTTTTCGTGTAATTACTAGAGAGACCTCAGACCTACATTTTAGGAATACCACATTTTCAGTGTTAGTGTTAGTGTGCTACCATGGGCGATCTCGCTGACTTATTTACGACAGAGAGCTATATGTGGTAATTTTGTGGTAATTTCCACTACCTTATATACGGTAGGGAACTATGTTCAGAGAGTCTCTCTTCCGATTGGCTCATGTACCTCCAACGAGCTATGCTACAAACAATCACTCTCAACTCTCCATACTGAATATGTCATGCACACATCTGTCTTAAAATGACAATTGTATTGTTTAAAAATCTCCCCTCATCATCAGCACTGTATTGGTAAATAGAAGACACACCACCTGTCTGCTTTCAAGTATTTTTCTGTATTATAAAAGTTGCATTTAAACACGATCTCACTCTTTACAGAAATAAATAAAACAGCACATTAACAGCATTGTCTGTAATACTCTGAAAAAAAACTTGGCGGAGAACAGAACACCATTTGCAACATTAACGTGTGATTAAGGCACCGGAATCTCCTTTCCTACTCTGACTGAACATTATCGTCTCGTACACACTCAGCTCCCACACTTATGTAATTACCTTATCTGTTCAGAGTTTTCTTTGGCTGTTCTCTTTCTGAATGTGGCTCCCTTGAAGATTAACCCCAGTAAAAAGGAACGCCTGCCTTCTCAAACCGAGGTCATTGCCTGGAATTCTCAGATTTTGCAGATAGGAATGCTCCAACCAGGAAAAGGTCTTTCTCCCAGCTCTGCCAAATCTTGACTGCCTTTCTCTCTCCTCCAACTCCCCCCAGCAAAACTCTGATCACTCCCTCTAGCATGATACTTGCTATGACACTGCTCCAATCAGAATCAATCATGCCATCTCCTCCTTCTCTACACAATGGCTCATTTTTATAGTAATACTTTGTAACCAACTGATTTCCTGTTCTTTCGAGCTCTTTTGCTTCCTGAATTTATGTGGACAGGGCAGCAGAAAAAAAAAATGGATGTGCGTTTAAAAGTTCACTTTCAGAATAGGCCTAATTCTGCAGTGGAGACACATTTTTATTAGTGGATTATGTTTCATTAGTCAGGTCAGTTATAAGTAATGTTAGTTATTATTTTCAAATGTGTCTCTCGCACCATAGGCATTTCAGGTGAAAAATAGTGTGCATTTTTGAATGTGCATGTGTGCTTTTAACTGTAAAAATAGATTTGCATCTTATATGTTAAAATCGTTTTTGACTGAATAGCCTGTCTTTCCTTGTTGCAAAAAAAAAATTGCTACCTGTGCAGTAGTGCTGTACTCTGTGCTGTTTGCTACCTGTGTAGTAGTGCTGTACTCTGTGCTGTAACACGCCAAATATCCTTACAGAACGAAGGATATTGAAAGCCACATCAGAGTTTTCTGTTATACTTACAACACATGAGTAGAACTACAATATAACACTTTTTCCTTCTACTCACCTAGAGTGCTGATGCACGATGAATCCCTTTATGGGCATTTTCAACCTTACCTAGATCTCCACACTTGTAAGACCAAAACCTGCTTCCTCTGGCTCATAACCCATCCCTGCATGCTTGGTCTCAAAAGGAGAAATCATTTGTTTGAGGTCTCCTACACTGTCAGCAATCTGCCATTCTGCCACCACGTGGCATCACCAACAACCCCCTTGTGGCTCAGAAAATGGCAATGGTGTGTTATTTGTACAGCACTTTCAACAAAGAGAATACATTCACCAAAGAGTACAGAGAACATAATGACATACATGTATCACCCAAATGAACTTTGGAACTTATTTATAGATCTCAGATGGATGACAGGCCGAGCTGGGCTTGCTGGGATTCAAACCTGTGAACTGAAGACCACACCCAGATCCCAGCGGCAAATGCTGAACCTTCTGAGCTATGTTAACAGCGTCAGTCATCATTCTCTATCACCACATATCACCACAAGCCTGGTGCTTTTTTTACAATGCCCTGTCAACTTTGTCAGTACCTGCTTCAATCTGCAATCAGTTCCAGGATTTTATCTTGCACTCTCAATGTGAGTGGCCCACGCAGTCTTTTACCTTCTTAAACCATAGTGGTGTCCTGGTCAACAGCATCAGGATCATTGAATCCAACTATGGCCTTTGTGAAACTTTGCCTACACTACCTTTCATGGGGTGGAGCCCTGATGAACACCACCCAGGTCATTGATTCCACCGGTTTGCCACCTGGTAATTACCCTTTTAAACTGTTCAAGTTTGAAAGCCAGTTGCTCACAGTGTCAGTTTCCTTTGTTGTACTGATTCAGGCTTCACAGCTAGGTCTCTGCTCTGCTATTTTGCTTATGCTTCCGATTGTGTGCAGCTCCTCTTTACAACTCTTGCCATCTTCTGGTTGTTTGTAACTCCTCCTTAGACATTGGCCCACATTCTATCCAGCCGGTACTGGCAAACTGCCCTTACCCTCTCTGCTGCCCCATACCCTGGTATTATCGGGATATCATGTGAGTGGCGGAGTTCCGGTAAGTTCTCATTCCCATTGCATCCCATAGTACTCCATGGGATAGGATTTCCTGAATCACTGGCACTGTTAGTAACGGTGCCGGTGATTCAGGCATTTATTTGCCACGATTTCCTGTTCCTATTAGCAGGTTTTAATACCAATTTCCTCACTATTATCCAAGGATTTCGCAGCTGCCATTTCTGATTTGGAAATATTACGTGTTACATATTGTTTGCTATGAAATGTTTTTGGCAGGTCTTGTATGTTGTTGAAAGTCAGAATTTCAGATGGCATACTGATATCGGGTGGCATAAACCTCAATTTGAGTCTTACATTTGTGAAACTCTCTTCCACATGCTTTTCAGAGTCTGCAAAGAACAATTTGTGGGGTGTCTTTCTGTAAAATTACTCTATTTAAAGTTCACTTTGTAAACATACCATGTTGGGTAAAATGACAGTTCCTCTGAGAGCACTTGGATAGTTTAATTTACTAGCGGTATGTCAGGTAAATGGAAAATGAGTGTACTCAATGTTGATACATCATTAAGTGAGTCCGAAAAACTCCTGGTGAGCCCGGCTTGGGCAATATTGCCGCTGTTTTTTTTGTGCTTGACGAGTGCATGTCCTCATCCTAAAACTACGACTTTTGTCATTATCTTTTTATCCTCGTTTTTCTTCTGGTGCTCTGCTAAGGCTGGAATTCTAGCATGTGACTCACTTCTTTTGACCTTTTTCAAAGCAAATTGATTTGAACATGTGCCATGCTATGTAGGCTAATGCCAATTAAGGGTAGGTTCTCTCATTTTGAGAAGTTGGTGGTCTTTTTTCATTCTCAATTTATTTTGTAAATTAAAGATCTTGAATCCATTTGTTTTCTTATAGATTCAAATGTTGCTTTACTTCTAAAACCAACCTATTTAAAAAATAAAAAAATTGTCACCTTCCAATTCTTCTTGTATTTCTATGGACAATTTGTGGTATTTGCTCTGTGGGTGATCAGATCATGGCCACATCTGGTTGCAACCTGGCTAGCCCCATATTTTTATTTTCTTTGTCATCTAAAAATAGTTATCTGTAATTTCCAACAAAGAGAGCTACCCCCCCTCGAGGTCCTCTTTAAATAGGTGTTTTAACTTAGGTATGGAGTCACTTGTGACATTCCGATTAACTGTTAAAATGAAGGTGCACTAGTAGCCTGTTGTAATTTATTGTCTGTAAAACTGTGTGTTTCTGACTCCATATGGACACAGAAAAATATCCCATCCAATATAAGCAAAAACGCCTTTTCAAAAGTATGGTCTCTTGAGAGTATAAGTACGCAAGGGGGTCTGGAAGTCCCTTTATTGAGAACAAACACGGCCAAATAACCTGTTTTAGCTCACTGCTCCTTTCACAGAGGAGAAATATCGATTTGCATGTCAGTCTGCTCCCACCCACTTGGGCTGTCCAGGACCGAAATGCTAGGCGATTCTCCTCTGAACAAGAGTAGCAACAATAACCTCAGACATGTGTTTTAGCCTTGTTTGGCCTCATTGGTGTGGTGAAACTGTGCTTCTCTAAGCACAGGGAGCAAGGGGTCCACATCTAGATTGATTACCCTGGGTGGCTTAGCTTTAAACCACAGGTTTCTGAACATTCACAAGGGGGTCTGGGAGCCCTGAACATGACCAAATAGCCAGTGTCGAAGTGTATGAAAAGAAGAAGTGGAACTATATAACTATATAGCCTGCTCCCCACAAACCCCATTGCCACCCCACACGCACAATCCAATACCCCAAACCAACACACCTGCTATTTGCAATTAACTGCAGTGCACGTTTTACTACACTTTTATTTTTAAAACAAAACCATTCCAGAGCGGTTTCTTTTTAAAATAAATGTATAGGAACAGTAAAACTTTGAAAAAAAGTTAGTGGAGCACCACTCCCAACCGCTTTGACCACTGCAAATAACCTTTTCTACAGGAAGGTAACCCCTCCGGAGAGTCTTCAGCCATGGTTTGGCTCACTGTACCCTTAGATAGATAGTGTTGTGGGGGCAGGCCATTGGCATCAAGCCGGCCCACTCTGGGTGGTATAGGACACCAGCACCATGGAGGCCCAGTGCCTCAGGAATTGCCGGTGAAGACCTGGTCTTGGACGGGGCAGGGCGTACCATGCCCAGCACATGCAGACCCTGGCCACCTTGCTGGCAAGAGGGCCCATGGAAATATGGCATGCAGGCCGGTGCTCACACGGTGTGGGCCTGCAGGCCTAAATGAGACACAGACTGAAGTCATTCCATATTGGAGTCTGCAGCCGGTCTAACCCATGTGCCTCGAAGGGCCCCTTTTATTAGCTTGGGCCATGCCACAGCCATGGCCCATCTTAAAAGGGCAATACACATGGGAGGGACACCTCACATTAAAAGGGCAACACACTTTGGAGTGTCAAAACACAGCACTTCTCCTTTTTCATAACAAACAAACAACTGTTACTGAAACCTAAAGGATTCACTCACCCCGTTGCACAACAACATTACTTGGGCTATATCAGAATCATAGGATTGACAATAAATAGGATCTGCCACTGCTACACACATGGCACTCACATAGTTATAGAAATACAACACATATCAACACACTCTACACATAATCCATGGGTCACAGTCGCGGTTGGTGAACCACCGGTGGAATGTTGGCAGTTCGACACCATGTCACAAAACCCTTTATTAACCTGGGGTCAGTGGAACTTCCACCACTTAATGACGCATTGCTCGCTGGTGGTACCATTTAAAGCGTGCCTACAAACCTACGGGAACACAGCTCCACATCCATTTAGCTGGGACCACTTTAAGCACATACTTTCCATGAAGGCTCCCAGCATTTACACACATGTCCACTGAGTCTTTTCCAAGCACTCGCAGGACTGCTGGAGACCACTTCACTTGGCTCTAGTGTCCGTTCAGGATAGTCACTTCCGTGGGTCCAGGTCCTATGATGTTACAGTTCAAAGTCTGATAAACCTCCACCTGGCGGCACCAGGAGCCACGTCAGCTTAGTCACTTGATGTTGGGGCAGTTAGTGAGACGCAGGTCGCAGGGCGACCAAGCTGCGCCACATGATGTCGACAGGGCAGGGGTGGTAGCCTGTTACTCACTCTCCTCTTCCTTGGTTATATTACCCCCCCAGGCAGGAGTGTCTCTTCACTGTTGTGGGACAGGAGGGCGCACAAGAACTCGTACTGAGCTGCAACTCTTGCTCTCTCACAGCACTCCTTGTAGGTGGAGGGTTTGAGGGCTTCAAGGGGTTGGTTGGCCGAACAAAGGTGACAGGGTGTCTGGGCCACTTCTTCCCCTCCCCCAGGCAGGATTCACTGCTGCTGATGGGATTGCAGCAGTCCTGGCCAGTCCCATCTTCCTTTCTTCCGGGCTGGACAATTGGTCCGGTGATGTCCTAGCTCGGGGTGTGGCAGGAATCACACCCAGGGCCACATCGGCCTGGTCCATGGATGAAGCCACTTGCACAGTTCACTCTCCCAGGCAGGCGTGCGGACAGGATGCTGCCATTAGCCGAGTGCGCCTACCTGTAGCTGCGTAACACTGAGGCAGAGTGTTGCCGGTGGCTGGGTGGTATTGTCACATCTTTATTCGGCTCACCGCATTCAGGAGTAGTTGACATTGCTCTGCCAGAAGAGGAGGGCACACACCAATGGCAGGGTGATAGTAGAGGGTGCACACCAGTGGCAGAGTGATGAGGCTGCTTGCTAGGGCAGGCAGGGCGACTCAGGTGGCAGGATGTAAGGTCCTTGCCACTTTCTTCATTTCAGCGCCACCGACTTGTGCCATTGCATAGCATGCTGTGCAGGTGTGAGGCACAGTGGCCTGTGTGAGAGATCTCGCCACTGGGTCAGCCAGGAGCACTCTCAAGGCGGTACTTATCCATGCAGACTTCCACTTCTTGTTGTTGCCGTACCAAGTGTAGGAGGAAAACCTCTGGTCTTGTGCAATGTCATTATTACTTTTCTGCAGTCCTCATCCTTTGACCACACAGCCTTCATCACACCAGGCATCTTCCTTTATTTTATTGAGCACGCTCTACTCCTGAGCACACTTCAGACACTCCATCTGCCAGTGCTTTGCTTTTGTCCTTCACTGCCCATGGGCCCAGGATCACTGTGGGGCCATATGTCATCACTGTGGGGCCATATGTCTCTATTTATCTTTATAGCGCCTACCTGGAAGCGCTACACCTCCTCCCAGGGAGCACTTTATTTCATGATGGTCCGGGATCTGCAGGGGGCCATCTCCTTCTTGCCCTGACATGTGGCGCATCACAATTCACCACTTTGTGGCCCGGGATCTGCAGGGGTCCATCATGTTTCCTTGTGCCCGCACGGCACATTGCAATTTCCATCACTGCATGCAGGGCCCAAGTTTATGTTACTTTCATTGCTGGATTTCTCGCATTTCACCACTGATGGGCCCAGGATCTGGAGAGGGCCTTCTGCATTTTTTTTTCTTGTTCCGGCATGCAGCATCCGTCTGCTTTCCCCACCCGGCCCGGGGTCACTTTCTGTGTGGCGGGCCTTTTATCCTCAACTCCGATACAGGAGCATCATACCTTTAACCACTAGCTGACCCGGGTTACTGTTGGAGGGGCTGCCGGATCAACAGAATGCTGCCTGCAGGATCCACACCAACCGGAGCAAACATTATTCACGCCGCCGGGCCAGGGATCTTGCAGTCTCTGCTCCGACAGGGAGTTTTGTCTATTTCACCGCCAGAGGTGGCCCGGGATGTCTCCTTCTATATCCTCTCTTATGACAGGAGTGCTGCAGTCTTCACTGCCGGATGACCCGGGTGTACTCCGAGTGCACCGGCGGCGTGGGGGCATTCTGGCCAGACCCTGCTTCTTGCAGGAGGGCAGTGACTGTCTCCTCTTCTCTCCTGTGGTTGTTTTCATCGCGGCAGTGCCATGAGCATCCCGCTCTCTTCAACAGCGCAGTAGGAGCCGCTTGGAGTCTTCACTTGCGGTCCTCTCCCCCATTTACTTTCTGGCAGACTTCTGGCTTGGGGCTCGCGGGGCCGGGCACCCACCTCTTTCCCTCCCAGGCAGGCAAGACCCACACAGGCTGCTTGCTGTCCGGCAGGGGACTTCCTTCTTCTTCTTGAAGGGGGGGCTGCAGGCTGACCTACCCCTGGCCACACGAGCACCCTCTTCACAGAGGGCTGTGGCCAGGGAGGGTCCGCCAGCAGGGTCCCGGTCTGCTCTTTGATCCCACGGCTGCGGCCGCTCCATTTGTTCTTGCGGCTGCGGCCACTCCATGTTCTTCCCTGTCACGGGAGGGGGGATCGGGCATTCCCCTCCATCTCTTCTTGTGGCGGATGTTGCATAGCAGGGCGTGGAACACTGTGCAAGCAATGCTGCCTTGGGTGGGCTGGAGGGGGCGGGTGCTCCAATGCTTTTGCTCCACAACGTAGCACATATTAGCCACCCTCTTTTTGTAGCAATGGATGCCGGATACTGTTTTCTCTCCCGCAGCAGGGACCACTCCTTCCTCCTTTCCTGCGGTGGTGGAGGCCTCCTCATTTCCCAGAGCAGGGGACAGCTCACTCCCTCATTTCATCACAGCGATGGATACTGTCTTCTCCTTTCCCCCTCCTCCTTTTATACAAATGTTTCCTGCTTCTGTGTAGGGCAGGGCCGGCGGCCATAACGTTTCTGCCTTCCTTCATTTGTCTAAACAGGGCATGGCAGACAAACGGGTGGTTGCACAATACTGCATGGATTCATACTCCTCGTCACCATTGTTGTGGAGGCCTCTGGGTGCTATAGGACACCAGCACCGCAGAGGCCCAGTGCCTCAGGGGGTTGCCGGGGAACACCCGGTCTTGGATCGGGCATGGCGGACCATGCCCAGCATATATGAAACCCTGGCCACCTTGCTGGCAAGAGGGTCCCATGGCAGCATGGTCTGTAGGCCCGTGCTCACACGGTGTGGGCCTGCAGGCCTAAATGAGACACAACTCAAGTCATTCCATCTTGGAGTCTGCAGCCTGTCTAACCCATGTGCCTGCAGGGGCTCCTTTTATTAGCTTGGGCCATGGCACAGTCATATTTCAGAAATATTTCTGTAACAAACACAGAGGTCAAGTGGGGCATCACCTGCAGCAGCAAAAGACCGTTTTTGAGCAGCTCAATATGGCCTTCCGATTATGGAAAATTAATCCAGTCTTTTTAAGTGATTCTAAGATTATGACCACACTGGCACAGCCCAACAAATGGAGGTCAAGAGAACGCCTACCTACTAATGTTGTGCTTGCCTGCACACTCCTGTTGAAGTCTCTCGGGCTTCCTCGAGCAGGTAATAAGGAGAGGTCCGAGTGAAACCTTCCCTATCAGATGATATTTTAGAAGGTTTTTGAACCGCATCTCATTTAAACAGATTATGTTTTTGACAGGAGAGTTAAAGGGCCCGGACCATACATAAATGCTATTCCCACCATATTTTAATGTGGTGGTGTATGGCAAGAAATATGTGGGGTCCATGTTAAAGCATGCACATTGATATTACTATCCTGCATCGGACTGTGGACTGGAAGTGCTTACATTTCGTTTTTTTTACCAACGTAACTCATTATGAATGATCTAGTTTGTTCGTAAGTCTAGCTAATTAATAATTAGCTACGTCAGTAAAAAAAGAAATGTAAAATGGAAATTGCTTTTTTAATTAGTTTGCAGATATGAGGCTGAGTGTGGCTGGAAAACTAATTAGAAAAGGTATTACAAAAAAATGAATAAATAAATTCGCTTACCGTACGTCGTTCTTGACTTCCGGACAGGCCTCTGTTGCTCTGCTCCTTTCGTTTTCCAAGTTCCTGCCAGAGGAAGTCCCACCCTAATATGGTGGGCCTTCCTCTGGCAGCAAAATGAGATTCACAAGCTTGTGACATCATTGTATCTGATGATAAGTAACCCAATCCCTCTCCAGTCTCTTGCACAGACTAGGGTGGGGTCCCCCCAGCCTTTCCGAGGGACAGGAGAGGGGGTGGGGTTAGGGGTAAAGTGTGCACTGTGAGCGTTACTTTATTAACGCCCCCAGGGCTCCGTTTGAGCCGGGCTTCTTGGCTTTTTTTGTCTCACCTTAGCTCAAGCAGCACTACGTGTGTGCAATGGGGATGGCTCGTTGGAACTCCCCACTGCACTTTCGAAGTGCAGCCACCACGTCCATGAATGACATGAGTTTAATGTCAGTCGTAGACATGATGGAGTAGTGGGCTTGGCGCAATGTCCGCATCAAGCGCCCTTATTGGCCTGCCACCACTGATGCCATGGTCCTTGAGCCGAGTGACAAATGCTACTTTTTTGTTTGCTTTTTGTGGGCAGAAAGCACCCCTCTGCGGCCCACCAGAAATTGTCTACTGTCTTAACTGAGAGGCTCCAGTATGTCCCTTTTAAAGACGTTTGCAGCATGGGTTATTCAGTACCCAGCAAAAAATCTGTAAATAATGTTTGTAAAATCTTTCTGGGCCCAAAACAATCAGATTGGCTGTTTCTCTACTAGCCAATTTGACCACTTTTGGTCAGGTTTAAAACATAGCACTGAACAAATTAGTTCCAAGCAAGTGGCATCACACTTTCTGGACCAAAAAAAAAAATCCTCTCAAATGTTTGCAGCTGTAGGTGAGGCAAAGGTTTACTTTATACCTAACTTCATAGGAAATGCAAGTTAGGGGACCTCCTCTATAACTATGCTCCCCATTAACACAAAGGCTTCCAAAAAAGTTTCAGAGTCCGAGAGTGAACATTTGCCAAACGCCACACAACTTCTAAGCCTCTCATAAAATGCTCTTACTACAGGGAGCCCAATTTAACTATAACTAAATGGTCACTATCTCAAACCCTTTAACCAATATATATTGAGAGCATATGCTATTATTGAATATGGTTGTGGTATTCCCTTAAGAAACACATACATCTGTTGCGCGAGGATGTTTATAAATGGGGTATGTCCCACGGTGCCTCAGAGCATGTGCGGAGCCCGGACGGAGACCATGGTGCCTAGTGTCATCTGGAGGGCAAGGGGGGGCTCGCCATGCGCACAACCCGACAGTGGTCCATACAACATTGGCGAAGAGGAGGTTGTCTGCTATGGCACGGACTGGTTGTGCTAGGCGGCAGTGATTCCCAGTTGCGACTCGGAGAGAAGAATGTTCACCGGCCGCGGAACAGGCATTTGCATTGCAGTGACCGCCATCTTTGTTGCTTGAGTCACGAAGGATGCAGCTCCCTAGGGGAGTGCTCATGTGCCTCCCTGGCGAACATTTTTGACACTCCACGGACACGTGACATTTTGGAAAAGCAAACAAAAAATAAAACAAGAAACAGAAAATAAGACGTTTCCCTGATCGAGAGTTTATTTTGCCTGCAATTGTGGAGACAACACAGGAGTGCCTGCATTTTCATCTCGGACACAAGTAAGAGACTGCTTTGTTTTGTTTTCTGGAGGATCAAGATCACTAATCACACCAAGATCGAATTGCACAGAAGGCGCTTGCAGCGAGAAACTCACTGTTTTGTCGCTAGACCTGTGGCACTGAAATCAACCGGTTCAGATGTCCCACTCCAGTGAATATCGGTGACACCATCAAGTCCACTAGAACAGTCCTGAAGACGGCACCAGAACACAAGCAACCTATTCTGTGCCAGAAACACCAATCATTGTCAACTAGATAGATGTTAGGTCACTCTGACCACATTCTCAGTCACCAATATGTACTAACTCCCACTGCAAAGAAACTCAATGCACAAATGACTGTATGAAGCTCTCTTGTAATGCCTCAAGGGCAAGCAAAATGTTACGCTAACACTAGCAATGTCATGCAAGTAAAAACTGTTTGGTTTTTAAAGACAATCATATGAATAAAATTTGTATATGTGTTACATATTTTTCTGGGTGTTCTCTAAACACAGACCACTAGCAGTGATCTGTCAATAGTGTGATGGTTCCTTTCACGGCCAGTGTCCGCAAGGTGGGGTAGCCATAGTCCTTGATTCATAACTGTTATACCCACTCATGATTTAGGCCCCCCTCAACAAAAAAGAGGGCAACTGACCCCCTTATATAGCAAACGGAGTATGGAACACACCATCAGTAGATCACACCGGTCTAGCCAAGGGGAAATGGGAAGGCAGAAAGATTCATGAGGACCCTTAACAAGGTGTTCCACATCGCCCATGGCAAAGGACACTGTCTCAGAAGGGCCATCTACCAGTAGCTGACGGAGTATCAGGACGATGCCCCACTGCACCACAGAGGTGGCCCCGGCAGAGGCCATGTTCAGGGGCTGTCTGAGAGGTCTTCTGCCAGACACAGGGGACTGAGAACCATCAATGATCGGAGATGACTGAGTGGCGGAAGAAAGAAGATCCAGGAATGAGAGTGAGAGTGTGAGAAGAGGACCCGGACCAAATCCACTAGTGCCAGCTGACAAAGTGATTGTGAGAAACAGGCCCCCACAAGGGAAACTGTCCTTTCCAACACCATGGATGTGGTAGCTGTAAAAGGACCTATGGTGACTGCCTCTGATGGAACGGAAACAGGCACAATAAATGCAAGCTTCTTAAAGAGAATCTGGGAGAACGACCAGCCAGGAGTGTCCCCAGGAAAGAGGCGCGCAGAAGAGTCTGATGAAGGCGGTGGGACTGATAGTTCTCTAAATTCCCTGGACCAAGGGGATGCAGGTGAGGAGAGGCCGAACTGGGAAGGGGGCCAGCGGTATCTGCAATATGCAGGTAGGGGGAGACTTGCTTAGCTGGAGGATTATGTGCTGGACATGTGAACCGAACACTGGACGCTGTCCCGAGTGACTGAGTAACTACATTTGTTATTTTGTGTTTTTAATTACCAATTGTTTATGTTGTTTATGTTGTTTAAGCTGACAGAACTGTATGCTCAGATTGCAATTTAAATCAAGACAGAGTTCATATAGTAACAGAATATTTCTGAGCGTTTATTTCAGGTGCATCCTATTTTCTCTGTTCATTTGATGGAAACATTCCAACTTCAGTGTCTGAAAATCTGTGGCCAATATTTTTTCAGTATTACACTGACATGGACTGCGTACCAAATCATCTTAAAGTACAGATGTTTGGCCCCCTGTTACTATAACTGGGGCTACCGAGCATTTGTCACGTATGTCCCATCTAGTGTTGAGGGGTGGGCTCACATATGTAATGGCAGGGGGAATGTTGAAGATGATGAACCCCAGACGAAATAAGAGTAGGGAAATATCTAAAATGGAGTCCACTGGAGAGGGAATGAGCATTCTATACAGGGAGGGGGTCATCCTGTGTAGCGCTGGGTGAGCCTAGCAGGGTCCGGCCTGACACTCCTATCGGGCCAATGAATAGCCAAATCAGGGGACGGCCACAATCCCCAGTGGCTGCGTGCCCACTCCTTCCATTTAAACAGGAAAAATATACCTCTTGTGTCTGCCTGTATTCCGGCTGCCTGACCCGAACGTACCCTGCCCAAGCCAAGAGAGAACGTCCTTCTCCACCCATCTCCTGGCTTCCTGCATCCAATAGCACACGCTGCACGTTCACCTCTTCTGCCCCGGCATCTCTCAGCACAGCTTTTTTGCCATGGCCGCGTTGTGCTGCTGTGATGCCGCGGACCACATTCTGTCTGATTTTCTTAGGTTATTCATGATGTTGAAAACATTTAATTAGCGACTCAAAGAAACTTTATTGTTTTGCATATCAAGATAGTAGACATCATGGACATGAGCACATCTTTAAATGGGTGCTTTGTATTGCTCACAGGTAACTGGTGCTTTGCAAGCTCTTTGAGTTGGAACTACGTTTCAACAAGTATGACCAATATTATATGTATATGTAACCAAAATTCCTTAATGATGTCAACGCTGTGATACCAAAGGGTCTGGGTGTTATATAAATGCCATAATAAAATAAAATAGAATAAATGTTCCATCATGCATATGAAAGGCTCTGCCACTGATAAGAAATGTGTTTGCAACCTGAGCACTTTAACTACCTGCAGAGCCACAGACACTGTGTGTGTGTCTGCCTAGATGAGACTTGGGAAACTGGAAGTGCTTCAATGTCCGGCCTGAGCCGGTTTTATATTTGGCTTGAGAAAAAGAGAAAGCATCCAGGAAGTGTTTCTTGAGCTTTTGAACTAAAGGTACAATCTGTAAAAATTAAAAGAACTAGTGGTACGGCGTACCAAGGATTCATACTACCCCTCCATCTCTGGATGTCAGTGAACTGCTGCCCCCTCTGCCACATTTTGCAGCCACCAAGGCTTCATTAACACTGGCAATGACAAAAACATTGGAGGCCAAAATATACATGTCCTGCAAACATACTTAGTAACAGTTAAGGTCACCATCACTTTATTTATGAACTCCATACTAAAGAATAACAGGGAGTGACCTAATTTGCTACCATATCTGGCAAGATAGCTCAGGGGGTTGAGTGAAAGCTGCTGTGATCTGTGTGTAACATGCAGGTTGCAGACTAACTCAGCCTTTCATCCTTCCGAGGTAGATAAATGGGTACCAACTTCGGTACACATTTATCAACAAGCAAATATGCTGTATGTACAGCGCTTTGGAGAAAGCGCTTGGTGCAGCCATTTCCCGGGCTCGGCCTGTGGTGGGCTGCTAGAACCAGGTCTGACCCCCAGGCTTCACCCTGGCTCTGAACTACCCATGAAATATCTGGCTCCTCCACCTCTAGTCCTGTGTGGCACCCTCCATTGTATGCAAGACGTCATCTCACCTGCATACCTGGGTGAGATATCATTAATGTCAAAGGGCCTCATTACACGGACGGCGGTGGACTAAGGTGCTATTAGCACCTTGGTCCATGCCGGTAAAATACCGGCACCGCCTTGGTGGAAAGGGGAATTACCGCCCTATTCCAAGGTTGGTGGGGCGGTAATTCCCCCTTCCCCCATTGCCCTTCCCCATTCCCATTTTTGCCCCATAGGGCATAATGGGAATGGGGAAGGTGCTAATTACGGCACCGCAAATTGTGGAACCATAATTATCTCCCTGGTACCTTTGCGGGTTGGTTTTTAACGCCTGCAAAAAGCAGGCGTTAAATTCTCCAACCCGCAAAGGGACCTCGTAGTAAGGCGGTAAGGGTTAGCGGTCACCGGTACCATTAACGGTGACCGTTAACCCTTACCGCCGTCCGTGTAATGAGGCCATAGTCTCTGCAGTGGTTTGAAAACTTAATTTCTTTTGCATTTGATTGCCTTCCCTGGTCACATAGCCTTAACACTTTTCTCCGACATATATCTCAAACACGGCCAATAAGTACCCATTGTTCTAGCTTTTTTTGTAGGCAGTATATACCCCCTGTACAACACCCCTGACTGATTTACATTGTTAACCTACTATTTTTCACCTCTCTAACAACTCTAAATCACTCAGCCTCCATTCCACTTATTTCAGAAGCATCAAAGAGCAGCCACTTAGGAATGCACAAAGGGCAGTTAAACCATTAATGACTTGTAGATTTTGGCCCATAATCCCAATTTATTTTCACAAACACAACTCTGTTCAGCTCCACACCCGGGCTAATGGCTTAGCTTACCCCTTTGGTTAATCACAAGGCTGACCAGCTTGTGCATGTGCTTGATGTTTGACAGACTGGACGACTCTCCTGAGTCTGCGTGGATTACATCTCTCAAGCCGATGTGACCTAATCCCTCTGCCACCAAATCCTTTCCTTTCCTGTCCTGTTTGGCTGTGCGGTGTCGCACATTTCTGGGTTTCCTGTGCACGGTAACCTGCATTGTCTTACCATTCATGTCAAATGCGAGTGCATGCATAGATTAAAGTTTCACATACAGTTGACACTATAAACAACATCATATGACCTTACCTTATATAGTGTAACTACAAAGCATAACAACATATACACTGTATTGGTATATGCATTTATTTAATTACTTGATCCAGGCTATAGATCTAAATCCAATAAGGATTAGAACCACACCTGTTCTCACATTTTAGCTGTAGTGCCAGGCAAAATATTATTATGCAGAACATCTGCAAGACCACCAGTTGGTTACCACTGTAATGTCCATGGTAATTTTTAATGTAAGTTTAAGAAGTAAAAAGCATTTAGGAAAAAGTTCAGCCTGATTACACGTTTGGCGGTAGCTGTAAAACATTGGGTATTTTAGAATACTGAACGTTTTCCCACTCTGAAAAAAGTTTAAGAAGTGAAAACCATCTTTTATGCTCGCTTTTCTATGACGTTATTACTGCTGCACAAAAGCATTGCCATGTGGTATTTACCAAATGCAGTAGTATTAAATACCCATGGAGTTCAAAGCGACTCAAAAATGTGGAATAATTGAAGAGTATGCCGACTCAGAATCACGTGGACCCTTCAAATTACCACATGCTGACCGCATGAAGTAATGGTAATTCCATTTGGCGGTATTCCCACAGGAAATACCTCCAAACTCTTGATAATGTAAAAAGAAGATGAAAGGCACACCTGTTGTGCTGTATGACAGAAACTTTACACCACTAAGAGGGACATTGTTCAAGGCAGTTGGAATGGGGTCAAAACTGCCCGAGTGCAGATAAGCATTGTTTCCGTGCATTTTACTCCAGGGCAATTGCTACCCTGGAGCAAATACCAGCCAAGAAAAGTATCGTATTATGGCTTGTGACAAGGTCAGTGCCCTGGCCATGTCAAGAGGGGGTGAGAGCAGCTCTCAGCTAAGCATGGGAGTGGTAATTAGGAATCCCGACCCCGTCCTGCCCTTGAGCAGGAAGGCAACTCTGCGGGGTCCCAATCCCTTCCCCTTTAACTTGTGCCAGCTTATACTTTGGCAGTACATATTTGTCTCACACCATGCCTTCAAACACAATGCTCGCCAGAGTTTCTCTTTCGTTTTGGAGCCACCAGCCAACCAGAACCTCGGTTCAGGGAAGAGGAGTCAGCCTTCCACACTTTTCCAGGGGTATACGCCACCATGAAGAAATTAGCCAGTGGACCCAAGAACTTGGCAAAAAACTGAGACCTGAAGTAATATGAGACTCGCATCACTAGAGTGGAGCTTCAGTGCCCGCCATATTTAACTGCCACACAGGGCGTACTGGACACCTGATCGGATGAACACAAGGAATCTATGTGACAGTGATTGATGATGGAAATCTCATACAGAAAAGGGTATATTGGCTCACATGATCTGTCGTGTCCTAAGGCCCATGAATTTTGGAAAGCAGTGTCAGAATGAATTAACCAAGTGTTGGAAACTACCATTCCAGTGAAAGCTTCCATTGTCATAGTGATGATAAATTGGTGCACGACCTGCCGAACGCAAACATGGCCTGGATGTTCAGAGGATGCATGCTGGTAAAGAAAATAATGCTGGGTGCTTGGAAGTCAACAGATTATTGTGTCTCTGGAGGATAGCTCAGGGGCAACACAACACAATCGCCTTGGAAGCAAGTTGTTGTGGAGCAATAAATGTTCGATCCCTGGTTCTGGGTACGCACTTAGTAAACTCTGGGCATTAAGCACGTTATAAATAACCAATTATAACAATTACAACAATTATAACAATTACTGTAGAGGACAGGATTCAAGACCTGCTGACTTTACTTTTGAACGGATCATATGCAAAGGCAGAGAAGGCCTTGATGCATTGCAGGCAATATGCGGCCCCTTATTGGAGACATATGGTTAATTTGTATACAACCACCTGATAACAATTGCATAACCCGTATGTTTCCCTCTCATTTAGACCTTTCATGTGATGCATTGACATTTTTGTATTGTCACAATGTCATGCTATTTTCTTATGTAATCCCTGACTAGGAGGGTTAATGTACACCACTACATCTTTCTTTATATGATATCATTTTCTATGGTTTGAATGTTGCTCTTTCCTGTTATTTTCATCTTGCTTAGTATATGTATGTGTTATGCCAATCAAAACTGTTAATAGGCAAAAAAAGAAAATACATTACCCTGGCGTTCATGAGCTAGCAAAGAACCGCGGAAAGGTGTAACCCTTTGCAGATCACCTATGAAAATTCCACTGATAAAAGAAGTTTGTCCATTTAAAGAATGCTTCTGGAATAAAAAAAAAGAGGAGTGCTGTTAAGTAGTAAGGAGATGCTACTTGCAAGTCCCACAGTGAGAATAAGAAAATTCAATTCCCATAGCAACTGGAACTTTGGTCTGGAAAAGTCATCATGGCTATACTGTGGCAGCCCAGACGAGGATGGAGCAGGGATTAATCCCCTACTTAGGTATCTTTCCAACATGAAACACCTCCCATGCAGGGAAAGAGCATTAGCACCACTCAGGGACAGGGAACGAACTCAAAGAGGCACAGGGTGATCAAAGGAGACCACAGGAAGCAGGACGTGTGGGTTGTTCACATGAGGCCAGAGGAGGAGAAGGAGGCAAACCAAAAGACCAGGAGAAGGGAGGAAAAGCCATAGTGTGGAGGATATTCTTTGAGAGGGTGAGGTTTTGGTTTAGTGGTTGCACAGGTACTGTGGTGTGAGAGTACATGTCAGCGTGGCGAGTGCATAGGAAAATGTTGTGTAAGGAGTGCCCAAGAATTTAATAAAATGGAGGGAAAGGAGGTTAATTTTGAGGCTCTACCACAACTCCCTTTAGTACACTAGCACCTGCTTAGGCCACGAGGGAGCTTACATAACCGCCATTTAGGGAACCATCCATAGTACCAGCCTGCTATCAGACAGTAAGGGTTACCATTCAGTAACACCAACGTGGGTAAGGGAGCAGGGTCATTTTCAAGATGAGAGGGAAATCCTAGGGCCCCACAACATTTTAATAAACCCTTGAACCATTTTGGGGGATTCTTGTTATCCCTGCACCATCTGTAAACGGCCCTAGAGGTGCAATGATGTTCTCGTTTTTCAAATTCTGCTCTTTGCTAAATGGAATGCAACTAGAAGCTGGTCTTTCAGCCAGTGCACTGCCAAAATGAAGAATTCGGAAATCATGATCATTTAATCCTCCTAATGCTTATGTCGTATATGTAAAGGCGGTCTTCCTTGTGAGAATGTGCACATAGTCTCTCCATCAGACAATCAACATTCATATGATTTAGACCTCCTAATTAATGAGACCAAGCAGGCTCCCTATTTGGAGGCAGACAAAAAGCTGTTCAAGATAAAGGACCCGCATATAACAGGAGTGTTGTAATATAAGTGCAACTATCACTCTATTCATGTATGAATCATTTTTAAGGCACCACCCGCTGCCAAAGGTCATGTCACGTATGACCTTCTACTTATAGGTGCCTAAAAGCCATATCTTAAACATGTTTTAAAAATACTACCATTATTTACAGTTATGGGTTACCTATTGGTTTGCATGTTTATATTTATTTATTTGTACTGCGCCCACGGCATAGCCAATTGCTCCTTGGTTCTTTTTCTAGATTCCGGTGGTGAGTCCACCCGGGTGGGAGCAGCACGGTCGTGAGCTTTAACCTTAACAGCATCAGATTGGCTTGAAATGTTTGGATCATTGGGCTTCTCATGATTTGGTATTTTCTCCAGGGAAAGGTCCAATGTGCTCTGCAGGAAAAGTCTGCTCCTTTTAGCTGCCTTTATACGGTGCCCAGCAGGTGCCTTACTTCACTCTCTGGCTGACAGACAAGACTGTCTGGAGCGTGCCCCATCGTGTTCAGCCAGCGTTCTGGTGGATGCCAAGCTCTCTGAAACAGACAGGTATTCTCTTGTTGCGTTAATAATCAACTGGCACACTAGTTGTGAAATGATGAACTGGATTTAATATTAGGTTTATAGCAGGAGACTGCCACGAACAGTACTGTCATTGAGTACACGTTGTGTGAGTCACTGCTCCACGCGTTTGCTGAAGCTGCAAAACAGTGTTACCTAAAATAGGAATAACTTGCATAAAAGCTGAAGAATATTTTATTTATTTTACCCCACGTTATATTCAGAACTCCTAATTAGTTTGAATTGCTATGAGGACGGATCCTCTTAACTCGATCACCTATAGAACTATTTCAATCTCCAACCTAGATTTTTCGTTGGGCGTTAGTTGGGAAAGGTAGGATCAGTTATCCCTGTCATCAGAACGACATGTGACGCAATTCATAAACAATTACTGCCAATGCCAACAGTGTTGCCTTTTGTGTATGCACGGGATAGGATATGATCAGTGCCTGACAAATGCCTTTCTAATACCTACAGACAAACCAAAAATGATTGGCTTTGCCAATTATTGTTTTTTAACACTATTTAAAAGAAAGGAACTGGACACACATGGTGCTTAGATATCCTGTGGGTGAAGGAACACTTGGTCAAGATATTTCTGTACCCTAGGAGATTATTTACAGCTGTAATTAAGCCATTAACTTGAAGAATACAGTTTAAAAATAATACTGGCAGTCTTTATACAGCACAAAGTTTGATGTTCCTGCATCATAAAGCTCGATAAACGGGGTCCAAGAGCGGTTTTCTTTGGCAGGAAGGGGAAGGTTGTGGATGGAAATGGCCATAGGGAGACAGTGGATGGGTAAAAAATGAAACAGCTGCAAGCTTGTGTGCCTCCTCACATCAAGTGTCCCTCCTTCCTGTCTGTACTCAAACATACTTTTTTTGCTTACAGTTGGTGCTAAGATGCAATCTAATAGCCAAAACTAAAAACGGGTATGTCGCCAAGATGTGCTAAGAGGTCCAAGAGGGATCACACCTCTGAATGCATATGCCAGATGCTTTAAACAACTCCCTTCACCCCAGACAACATAGCCAATGATGAATACTGATAGGAGTTGTAGTCCAAACCATCTGGAGATCATAAATTGCAGATTCCTGGCGTGAAATATGTTTGCAATGCAAATTTATGTAAAATGAGTGAGACCAAAAATCCAAAAGCTAGTGCTCATCAATGGCACAAATACTGGTGTGTTGTGTGATGAATCCGATTGTGCCATCACTCCTTTCCAGCAGTGACCTCCTGCCATGTGGCCAGGTGACGGCAGCCACTACCTGATCCTGACCCTGGGGGGGTGGCTATATGAGGGAGAATCACATGGGGGGATAGCCTGCGGAGAGGTGCCATGGCATCATTGAATGAGACATGGTTTACCCCTTTCCCTTTGTGAAGATGAACCCATTCCTAATACACCTATGGCATATTGTCATCCATGTCCTCCTCCACCAACGAAGGGTATTGAAAACCTTTTCCAAAGACCCATAGGCCAACCTCCAAGCTCTGATCTGACTCATGAAAACACATTCTCAGATCCCACTTACACATCATCTAGGACTGGCTTGCCCTTGGAAACCATTAAGAATACTAATCCAGGTTTTTTGTGACTTCAATTCCCATAACTACCAAAATACTTGGACGAGGAAGAGTAACAAAATAATGCAGAGTGAACGAGGCCACAGGCACAAGGAGCACTTTAGTTGTTGGGCAGAAGCAGAGAATGGCGGTGTGCTGCTGGTGGGAGAGAGCTGCTCCTCTCAGTGCGGACTGAGAGACTGAAGGGCTGAAACCAGTGCAGTGGAGCCAACTGGCTCAAGAGTCAAGGAGAAGGGAGCTGACAGAGGAAGAAGATATGCTGCGGCTACGCCAGAAGCCAACAATATACTCCTGGGTGTTCGCAGGTGTTGAAAGGCAGCACCTAACTTACCAGAGCCTGTAACAAAGCAGACGGCCCAGCAGAAGCCACAGGAGACATGAAAGCTGAGAGAAGGTGGTTGCGAGAAGGAAAGCACCAAAACACCGGCATCGGCTGGCCGTGATAGAAACCAGGAACGCCAACAAGTACCAGAGAGTCCACCCAGGGACAGTGGGGACACCGGGGAGTATAAGCGGACATGCCGAATACAAGTAATTGTGAATGAATAAGCCGAAAGCTGAAAGAGAAAGAGCAAGAGATCTTTCACGTTTCTCAGTGTATACAGTGCAAGTATATGGGAAACCCAGAAACAGGATAATATATCAAGCAGATACATCATCAAACAAAGTAGATTACAAGAAGCCCAGGCAGAAGAGTATACCAGGTAGTTACAAGAAAGACAAAAGTTAAAGAGGTCCTGAGAAGGATAAATCAGGACTAGCAAAAGGATTTAGTTAATCAGCAGAAAAAAAAATCTGGCAGGAGAGTATAACAGGTGTCCTGACAAGACAGAAGTGGAAAACCAGACAGTTGTGTGTATCAGTGTGGTTGCTGGACAAGAAAGTCATAATTAACTATTCTTGTGAAAACACCATAAAGTAGAGAGGAATCCAGGGGAAGGGAATCAGTCTCTGGAACAAGGATCCTTATCCTTGAAGAGCTTTTATGTTGGAGTGATTAATTATTTTTAACACTTTTCTAAGACCACTCAAGGCCAAAGACATTCCCCTTCTCACCTTAGAATTTAGTTTATTAGAGTGCGAGGGTCAGACTAGAAATTTGGACACAAAGTTTTGGACATTCTGCCACAGACAGATCCTTAGTTTTGTTTTAGGTAGGGAAACACCTCTTAGAGCAGGGTCAGAGAGGCATTTTCCCAAACACTTTTACTTTAATTAAAGTCTTTGAACCCAAAACATGACTCACTTGTATCCGAGTTTCATTCCTGCCTACTCACAGATGCCTGAGGGAACATTAGTGGTTCAAGGTATGGTTACAACAGAGACAACATTTTTGAGGTTGTGGCCCACCTTGTATAGTTGGCTGTGAGAGCTCCATTGGTTGATAACAACCTCGGGGAAGCGCCAACATCACCACAACAAAGAACGGAGCTCAGGAATGTATATTTATTTTTTGTGATCATGTAACCAAAGCAGCATTGTCACAGACCAGTCAAAAAAGGGAAGCCCGGAAGAGCAAACTGGTTCTGATGTTCCCGACAGTCAACAAAATGCAGCTGGGAGAAGAGATGGCATCATAGGAGTTTGCACCAACAGGGAATTTGCTAATACTCCAGAGTTAGTGATCACATTGCATTACACTGCCCGACAGAAAACAATGAATGGGCTTGTCACTAGTGGTAGAAGAATCTTCACAGCAGTAAAGCAGCAGCAAGGAAGAGACCCCCAGCTGATAAAAGGGAAGGTATGAAGGAGAAGTAGTGGGCAAAGAGAGTGTGTCAGAAAGTGAGTGTTTATGTAAGGTCTCTCAGAGCGAGAGTTGACAGAAGGCTAGAGACCTGAAAGTTGGTGAAGAGGAGGGGGATGCCAAGGAGTGGTCCTAGCAGCAGAGAGAGTGGAGAGCAGGAGTCAGCTTTGTTGCATGCAGGTCCATGTGGTCCCAAACCCTGGCGACAGTCTAAGAAAGTCTGAATGAGGGAAGAATCATTCGAGTTGCAAACTAGGAATTGAAGTCCTAAGATCCAATGACAGTCTAAGAATAACTGAATAAGTAAAGAATCATTATACTGGACATTGAGTGACATTCTTTTAGTAGGAATGCAACCCAGCCTTCAATCAATTTCCAGAACTGCACACAGTACAGCTGTACTAGAGGAGTAAAAGTGCTGACTATGTATCCAGTATGCTGTCCTGCCAAACAACCTTTTTTCCATGGAAAGGTGGACCTACTATGGATGCATATGGTCAAAGCAGTGTCAACAAGGGATTTCCATAGGCTGCTCTGGGAAGAGGTCAGAGTTAGAGTAGCCAGAGAGGGAAAGCAAATCTGAAGAGGGGCTCCACCATCCTGCTTTCTGTTAGGGCTCTCTTCCTTTTCACTGTGCACTTCATTCCCTGCAATCAAGACACTCTGGGTGTGATGACAGGGCAAGGGGCACAGTATCGTGATGCCTTATAACAGGCTTGCTTTGGACAAATCTCCTAGGCCAATTTGCATTTAAAAGTAAAGGGAAATCTCCTCATTCTTTGGTTCTTCTTTGGACCATCAAGAGAAGAAGAAGGATGCACATATGAACCTTTGTTGGGGCTGCAGTCCATTGCAATGTTAGCTGGCTTTGAGTTGATGACTGGAGAAACCAATGGCTGAGGAGAGCTCTGCTCACTAACCAGCCCCAGGGAACAGTGAGGGTAATTTCTTTTAGACCAAGGCCTCACTGATGGCTGCACTGGAATCAAGACCCTGTTCACTGGAGGTGCAGTATCCGCTGAAGGTGCCAGCTAGTCTCTCCGGGGTGGGATTGCAGAACAGAAGGACTCACCTTGTCCCTGGAGACTCTGGATTGTGTCTTCCAGCACCTCAGAAGTTAAGGAATAACTCTGGGCCCTGATTCCCACATTGAACCGATGTGAGCTACACCGACCTGAACATCCCATATCTGTCCAAAGCTTTTTGTTGCCACATGCCATTGCTGCTTGGGCCACACCCAGATGAACAGCTCATCACCTCAATGCTGGATCAGTGCCTCAGAAAACACTTAGAAGAATCGTTCAACTCTGTCGAGATGCCAAAGACAGGAAACAAATGTATGTGAAGAAGCCCTGTCCCCCTGACCTCCTTTGGGTCCAAAACGACTTTAAGCCCACTTTCTCCAACTTGTTTCTACACAGACAGATGGTTCAACTATTGACATTGAAGCCAAGTCTATTGCCTGAATACACCATCTCGACTACCCAGAGTGCCCTTTCACAAAAGTCTGCATTATCTGTTCTTATTTTACAGAGGTGGGTTTTCAGTTAGTTGATTTCATTTTGCAGACAGGCATGCAGACAGACATGATAACACTCTCATCAATTGTTGAAAATCAATGATCCTGTAGGTTGCTGTTCCGAATCACTTCCTGCTTGAATGGGTGCGTCTGGCTGGCTGCCCTACCCCGGAGCAGACATGGAGTGGAGGTGAGAGTTGGCAAGCTGCAGCTTGCTGGGACCTTCTTTACGCTCTCCCCACCTGTCGCCTCACCCCGGCATGGTGCAGTGCATTGCTGTGGGTTGTGGGGTGTTGTGCTGCACATATCTTAGAAATGGTGAATCCTAGGGCTTTGAAATGTGGATTCCAAGATCCCATGGACCTTTGAGTTTTGTTCCTCACGTCGAGACACTTTAAATGAGCTTTGTCGGGTCCTTCTACGACCACATTGATGTTTCGACAATTTTAGGCAACCATCTCATGTTTGAAGAGGCTGAAATCAGAGGAAAGAGGTGAGGTGTTCAAATGCCATGTAGCCAGTAATGTCTGCAGGATCTAACAGATAACTATTCAGAATTTGGTGGAGATTGGTGGAACGATATAGAAGGGTACAAGCAACAAACTAACAGATGTTCTGCGTTATACATAAATATATACAAAGTTTATATTTTTATAGAACCTTGCCTGCAAAGTCTTTTATTTTGAAAATCCTTTACTTAGGTTGTTCGGATTGCTACTGTTATCAGCTCCCACTCCTCCTGAAGATAGAGAATGCCCTCTCCTTGCACTACCACACCAGGTGAAGAAGGTGCACCGTTTAGGCTTTGCCTGTTTCATCTTTATGATTTTGATCTCTTCTGGTTTAGAAGTAAGTGGGCTGAGTAGGCAGTTTAGCCACTGCTCATCTCTGTATTCCTGCACTGTAGCAGTCACAATTGCATGGCACCTGAGCCAGGAGAAGCAAACCGGTGATTCCTCACCTAAGGTATGAATAATATATGTGGACTGGTGCAATCCCCTGCAATACCTACAAAATCCTCCCATTCAGAAATGTTGACTGGCCTCAGTTGCCACTAACTTCTACTGTACTCACACCGGATCCTCCTATGAAATATACAGTGTTTGATCTACACCTCTGTACGTGGAAAGGCATCTTATAATGGTGAGAAAGAGAGCATGATGAAAGATACCTGCCAAAAGAGTACATGTCCATAGAGCAGATGCAATGCAGGGTGATCCCCAGGGGACCAGACTGCACCTGCTTCAAGCCACAAAGCGCCCACACAAGCTGAAAGGACAGGTAAAAAAGAAAAGCGTGATAAGAATGGATACCTCGGGTGCTGCTACCGTGGAGGCAGAAGTGAAACCCCTCACATTATTCTCTGAAGAGTATAAACTGTTCAGTGTAAACGGGAGAAGCAGAAGCATGGTTGAGAAGAATACACTCAGGAAGGAGGTGACCACTAAAATCAATAGTCCTGGCATCTTCAAAGATGCTTCCAATGAAGAAGCACTGGGCTGATGTCAAGGAAAGGATGGATGTCAGGGAAAGGATGGATGAGATGGTTCTTCAAATAAGTGCACATGCTGAACACTCTGAAGGCGACAGGGAGGCAGAGATTTCAAGAGTGCAGTAAGCACTGTGGTTGGGATTCCTGGCCTTCGTGTAGATCAGTCTAACTCTGCCCCCTGAACCCACTGTAGATGCACTTAGGTCAGTAGGGAATGAAGAACCGTGTGTGTAGAATCTGCATGTGAGCACTGTCATGCATACCACATGGCCAAGTGGAATCTGCAATGAACACGCTGAAGGAGGTTTGTGAGTGATGAGTCATTAGGGGTAAGGGAGAGTGAGGGACTGATATGTGCAGTTGAGGGTTGGGAGGTTGGGGTTGAGCGTATGATTGAGCATAATGTTAATGTAGGGTGTGCATTGATAGCATAAAGGTTAGAAGTACAGTATGAAATATCTAGTCTGTTATGCAGGAAGGCGGTAAGTGTTCTATGTTCATTCATCGCCCGTTTTTTTTCCGCCGCACTTTTTCCCTACATTTTTTAAATCATAATGTTTTATTTTATTTAGGGCAGTCCCCCCAAACCTCCTCTGCTATTATGTATTCCCTATACACCACCTCACCCTACCCTTTATATGCCCCCCCATATTTTCCGTTGCTTGTTTTCAGCAAAACTTTTTGGGCAAAAAGTGCTGCGAAAACAAAACGGGCGATGAATGAACGTCGTACCGGTGGTTATATGGGCCATTTGAGAATGCTCACAAACAAACATCACCACAATGGCACTGTATCACACATGGAGATATCGCAAACACACAAAGGCAATGCAAATGAAAAATGTATCCATTCGTTTATGGCAATGTTTCACAATCTAAAAGGTAATAAAGACCGGATATGCATATATTAATCAAAGCAGCTCACAGTGCGGATGAAGTTCATGTACTTCTTGCTACCAGGAAACGCATCTGCTGTATTGTGCAATAGACAGGCTCACAGCTGGGAAGTACCTTGCTCGTGCCACATCACTGCAGTTCAGACAGTAGTACAACATGTGCGGCGCGAGAAGTCGTCAGAAAATGACATCTGACTATGTCATGCCGTATACTCCCAATGATTTCCCAGAGATAGCTTCCGTACACTTAACCCAATGAATAAGCCTCATCGGCTCAGGTACAGGCGTGAAGCAAGACATTCCATGCAAATGCAAAGCAGCAGCAACGCAGACAGTGGAGCCCATCTAGCTGCTGGGTGTGTGACTCAGAACAGCCCTGCCCCACAGCACCCCATGCAGCATCACTGCCCTCACTGGTGGGGGGGGAGGGGCAAAGGGGAGAGGGGATCTAGTGATTCTGCTGCTTGCTGAAGTACCAGGGGACTTGGGTTCGCTTCCACTTTTCCCTTCTTGTTCTTGCTGTTTGACAATGGATACATCGCTTTATCCTACTAGCTTTTAATGCCTACCATGCTTTCCAAAATGGTGAATGTCTTGTTATAACTCCAGGCCTTTGAACATGCCCATGCAGTATGACTTCCATGCCTTCTGCATGATAGGCCTTTATGTCTTTGAGGTCTTTTTATGCCTTTGTGTGCCTGCCTTCAACCTGCCTTTTTGTTGAGCCACTTTGCTTTTAATCCATCTTTATGCCTTTCTCATGGCTTGAATACACCTTCACCTTTGCCGTTGTCACAGATGGCTCAAGAATCACTCCCAGAGATGGTTTAAGGGATGCTATTAAGTATTTTGTGTGGCCTACGGCAATCCCTCTCTCGCGTCTTGCCCTGACCATCCCTCTTAAGGATGTTCATGGCTACTGAATGTTGACCCTTACTGTCTAAATGCTGACTTCCTCTCGTAATGGTTCCGTAAATGTTGGCTAACTACACTTCATCAGGGACTTCCTTTCCCTACTCTAAACACGGATAACTGCTCTAATGGGAGCTTGGAAAGTGTCTTGCACTTACTCTGTTGGAGTTAGCGTATTTCAGTCATGCCTACTCAGTTCTTCTCTCCTACTCCTACTACCACACCCCTCTTTTAGGCCTACTAAATTCTTGTTGTCTATTCTTACTGCCACAACCTTCTGACTAACTCCACCCACCACTATTCCAACCCACAGATGTTCACACTCCACCTATTCCTCACCTTTGTGCTTAAATGTTATTTCTCCTCCCACTCAACTTCTCCGCTTCCCCTCTCTGTTACTACTTTTCTCCTCTACCGCAACTGCTCTCCTCCTCCAGCTGCTACTCTCCTCCCAAGTCTTCTACTCCCCCTCCTACCACTCATACTATCCTTCAGCTACTGTCCTCCTACCACTACTACTCTCCTCCTACTCTTAATCTCTTCCAAACACTACTACTTTCCCCTTCCTACTAGTACTCGCCTCCCACCAATACTCAAACATCCTCCTTTCACCCTGTACCATTTATTTCATGTCCACTCATTACACAAATCTTGCTCTAGTCACTTGTCACTCAAAAGTGCATTCTCTCGCTGCAGAACCTCTATCACTCCTCAGACACTAAATCACCTGCTCCAAGAATCTCATCCACAAGCCGCTGCTCCCTCCTTCCTCCTGCTGGTCTCTTGGTCATCCTCCACCTCTATCTCTAACCTCATTAGAAAAACCTGTACTTCCTGATCCTTGCCCCCTGCTTGAATACCCCGCCCTTCACTTCAATTGGGTAACTCTTCATGATTAATGTGCCCAATCTTCCCCACTGTCAGATTACTGGCTCATCGCAGACAAATGTCCAGTTCCAGATCCTGGTGGTGGCAATGGTTCCCTGGTAATGGCTTCTAGCATAGACTACATCTCCGGGCATCACCAGCAGAAGGTCACGCACAATGCTGTGACATCATACCCAACAAGGAAGCACATTGTTGGGATCCACATCTTCCAATAAAGGAGCCAGTATCAGACTGATCCCTGCACTTCAAAGTCACCCAGGAGAGGCTTTTCTTATATCTTGTTTGTTCTTCTGCTGATTCAATTGTGTGCTGAACTAGGATCTGAACCTGGACTTCTTACGCTCTTTCACTGATGGTTTTGGAATCTGTTTTCTTCCATTGCTACCTGGTATATGAACCTGTATGCTTTGAATTGGGTTCCCCCTGGGATTTATTTGTGGATCTATTGACAGTTTTGTTTATGTACTGTAAACATTGGAACTTCTCTTGGATTTGTGAAATGACTCTGAATTTGTAACTAACCGCGTTTTGGTCCTTTAGTTGCATCCCCGTGCTGCCCACAAAAGTTCCACCTTTACTCCTTTTTTATCCCTCCTGCCATAGTCTGCATCACTCAGCAAAGTGATATCCCCCTTACTTGGCATTTTCATCCAGACTTTTGTCTCCTACCGCTCTCCTTGGCATCAACATCCAATATCAAGTTAGGGGTGTTGAATGAGACATTTTGTGATAGTGGCATCTTTGGATTTTCCCTGTCGATCCTGTTGTTACTTGCTTGCAGCCTGGGAGAGTGCCTGGTGGCATTTTTCTGACCTTTTGGCCTAGCCCTCTGAAAACTATGCTTTGTTTGCCTCCAGGTGCGCTGCTCTCTAGAGGAAAATCTGTCGTTTCTAGGACTACTTGTCTGTCTCTAGTGCTGCAATCTGGCATTCACCTGGGGCATGTAGGTGCAAGGAAAAGTCATCAAAATGTGGTAAATCCCACGCACTTACTCGACTGGCTAATGCTCTTGCTCGGGTGCCAGAAGTAGTAGTTTGGGCAGGGAACTGCGGTACATCTCTCTGAAGAGGGTGATTAGAACTCTCCTTTTTTACATGGTGGGCTCGCTGTGTGTTTTGTCCATGTATGGGCTCAGTGGCCGCTTCCACTCTTGGCAAGGCCAGCTTACTGACCTTGACACACTTCTTATGCCTTCACAGCCCTACAATACTTCAATGGACGGACCACAACTACCACAACAAACACATACCAAATGATACACTAATCATGCTACATTGCACACAGCACACATACTACAACATTGCACACAACACAAAGGGCATGGTACGCTTATATTATACATTGCACATAACACACTACTCTCTCAACACAGCCAACAGTGGACATTAGGCACGATGAAAAACACACAATCCACACCTATTCAAACTACAATGTACACAAACCACAGAGAGTACATACTAAAACACTAAAAGCACATAACATGAAAACAACACACTACACAGTGCACATGCTGCACTACACAAATGAAACACAGCACAAAATACAGCACAAACAAGATAAACCATACACCACACAAACACATATCACAACACAATGCACACACACCAGAACCATGCATAAACCATGGCACAGGGGTCTGCAACATTTGGCCCTCCAGATGTTTTGGACTACAACTCCCATCAGACATCAACTCCCATCAGACATAGCCAGCATTTTGAATAGTGAGGTATCATGTCATTCATGATCAAATATATCTGAAGAGCCGCAGTCGACAAACCCCTAGAAGAGAACCATGAACACACCATGCCTCAGCCTCTACCATTCTCTCTTTTTTCTACCTTCCACTTTTCTCGGCTCTTCTGCTGTGCCCTTTTTTCTTCCTTTTTTCCATCTCCAACCCTCTTCCTCTCTTCCTCGTGCCCCTTCCTGCTTCTAACTTGTATATACCTCTCCTCCACGGCCCTTCTATCCCTCTCTCATCACATGCTCAACCTTTATCTCTATTTTCCCTCTGTCATTTAGCTCCCCCTACTCTGCCTCACACTCGTTCCTGCCAAATACCATCCCTTCCCTCTTCCTATGCTCCCTCCCAATACTTATTCTAACATTTTCTCTTCTCCTCATTCAACAGATTCCCTCCTCCTCTTTCATTTCTCCTGCCTCTGTCTTCCCCCACATTCGTAGAAGGGGTTAAGAGGACGTATAGGCATTGTAGACTTTCCTTTTAGAGGACACACTTAGAAACACACACAGCACCCCAATCAAACCCACCCTAGTTGGAGACTCCTAACAGTCTCAAATTGGAATATTCTGAAGAGGCTGTTAGGTTGCTGGCCCCATGCTAGGATCATCCTCTTACCTTCCCCTCAGATATACACCATGATATGGATTCCTCCGAGGACTCCTCCACTAGCTGGCTACACAAAAAGAAACCACCCCAGCAAGAATTTGTTACAACTCCACTAACGCACACCATCACACTCCTTCCATGAGATGTGCAATCCTATAGACTAGATAGCCTCATGTCTGGCAACAACAAATAAGAATTTGGTGGTACGAAAAAATAAAATAGCAGACCTACATGTTTCCCCTCAACAAACATTATCGAAATGTGGTGGAAAGGGCCACTAGGTTTTCGTGACCACAGCCATGTCCAGAATAGTAGGTGCAGGGGAAGTCTGTTGGGTTACCCAACCCGAGAATAGGTCAGGGGCAACACGCACGCCTTGGGATCAAGATGACGTGGAGCAACAAAGGTACGATCCCCGGGTCTGCTTAGAAACCTATGGGTATTAAACGCGTTATAAATAACCAATTCTGATTAAATTATAAATATAGACTTCCATGACCATCCCTCATCTTCTCCAAAGAAATACATTTGTAGCCTATATCCCTACTGTAAAACATAAAATCACAGACTACTCACGCTTACACCATTTAAAACAGCCACACATTGGATATTGTCACTGGTCACCTATGCTTGCAGCAAATGATAGACGCCAAACCAAGTGACAAACCATAACACTCAAGCAATATTATGGGGATTCCATAGGCAAGGCACATAAGCCAGATGTCTGTATGAATCACACAAACCCACAGACATTCCCACACAAAACTTGTTATGGAATCGGGAGGACCCATGTCAAGCCCACACACTCATAAACCCAGGCTGGGAGGTGATCTGAGGGCTATCTGCTTTCTGAACCTCTACCAGAACACTCCACTCATTAGCTCCAGGAGACTACAGCGATTCCAATCATAACACATGGATTCAGCCATAATGCAAGGCAACCATCAATGCCAAAGAGCTTTGTAATGGCATTCGTGCATTCTGCATATCCTACAATACATTACACATGCACAGAACTGTCCAAGCTCTCAAATAAGGAGAAGGACTTTCCCATTAGAGGTTAAATCAGGAAAGAACAATGGGCAAACAATCTCTGGATTTGTGTGAACATGTGAAATTATCAATATTATGAATACGGTTAGTGTTATTATTATTATTAGTAGTAGTAGTTGTAATAGTAGTGGTAGTACTAGGATTAGTATTGCTAGGGATGTATACAGTGCTTTATCTCGAACTACTCTAGCTTTTAAGGGCTTGAGCAAGATTGGAACCGAGCTGGAGGATGTGTGCAGCTGCCATGATGGTTTTGGTAACCTTCCTATAAATCTACTGTGCCATAGATCATGCATTAAGACACAAACATCTGTTTTGCTGTTTTAACCAAGGTTTAATCGTGGCCCTATGTGATGACATGGGTTTCGACACTACTGTGTCTTTCTCAAATCAGGGCATGTCATGATCTCTGTCGAATTGGAATGCAGATTGCTTAGTGCATGGGTTAAATCCCACCTGATGTGAGAGTCTCAGCTCTGCGTGCATTCTCCAATCACCGTCCATTCCACAGGTTATCATGTCTGTTCTTGCGAGAGAGGGGCGCCCGCTACCTTTGTAAAAATGTTTAAGGAACCTGGGATTGGTAACCCTAGGTCTCCTGGGGGCAACCAGACGTGGTCTCCCTCTCACTGTGCTTAGAGAGGCATCAGCTTCACCTCACTGATGATCCCCAACAAGGGTGAAACACGTGTATGGGGTTGCTGGTGGTACTCTCGTTCAGATTGGAATTGCCATTGTATTTCGGTGCTGGACTGCCCCTGGGCAGGACAAAGACTGATATGCAAATGGATATTACCCATCTGTGAAAGGCACAGTGAGTAAAAGCAGTGGCTGCGAACTCTCAAGTGGTTAATAACCACTGAACAGGTTATCATGTCTGTTCTTGCGAGAGAGGGGCGCCCGCTACCTTTGTAAAAATGTTTAAGGAACCTGGGATTGGTAACCCTAGGTCTCCTGGGGGCAACCAGACGTGGTCTCCCTCTCACTGTGCTTAGAGAGGCATCAGCTTCACCTCACTGATGATCCCCAACAAGGGTGAAACACGTGTATGGGGTTGCTGGTGGTACTCTCGTTCAGATTGGAATTGCCATTGTATTTCGGTGCTGGACTGCCCCTGGGCAGGACAAAGACTGATATGCAAATGGATATTACCCATCTGTGAAAGGCACAGTGAGTAAAAGCAGTGGCTGCGAACTCTCAAGTGGTTAATAACCACTGAACAGGTTATCATGTCTGTTCTTGCGAGAGAGGGGCGCCCGCTACCTTTGTAAAAATGTTTAAGGAACCTGGGATTGGTAACCCTAGGTCTCCTGGGGGCAACCAGACGTGGTCTCCCTCTCACTGTGCTTAGAGAGGCATCAGCTTCACCTCACTGATGATCCCCAACAAGGGTGAAACACGTGTATGGGGTTGCTGGTGGTACTCTCGTTCAGATTGGAATTGCCATTGTATTTCGGTGCTGGACTGCCCCTGGGCAGGACAAAGACTGATATGCAAATGGATATTACCCATCTGTGAAAGGCACAGTGAGTAAAAGCAGTGGCTGCGAACTCTCAAGTGGTTAATAACCACTGAACAGGTTATCATGTCTGTTCTTGCGAGAGAGGGGCGCCCGCTACCTTTGTAAAAATGTTTAAGGAACCTGGGATTGGTAACCCTAGGTCTCCTGGGGGCAACCAGACGTGGTCTCCCTCTCACTGTGCTTAGAGAGGCATCAGCTTCACCTCACTGATGATCCCCAACAAGGGTGAAACACGTGTATGGGGTTGCTGGTGGTACTCTCGTTCAGATTGGAATTGCCATTGTATTTCGGTGCTGGACTGCCCCTGGGCAGGACAAAGACTGATATGCAAATGGATATTACCCATCTGTGAAAGGCACAGTGAGTAAAAGCAGTGGCTGCGAACTCTCAAGTGGTTAATAACCACTGAACAGGTTATCATGTCTGTTCTTGCGAGAGAGGGGCGCCCGCTACCTTTGTAAAAATGTGGTCCAGCATGTCGCTCCATGTGACAGGGTAGCGTGGAGTTACGCAGCACCATGGCATCATGTGTTGATCCGAGAAATCTCGCACAGCAATGTGTGATGATCTTGCTGGAGTCACATTGATGGAGTGGTATTGCTTGCGATTGCGGTACACCGCCTCTACGGCATGGGGGACTACCAATTCTACATGGGTGCAGTCCAGGGCACCAACACAATTGGGCATACCTGCCAGTGCATGGAAGCCTACTTTGGTGTCGGCTATCTCCTGGGCAGTCTTTGGTAGGGATATGTGGGTGCTAGCGTGCTTCAGGAGGGCATCCAGCACTTAGTTAAGCATGCGTGAAAATAGTGGTTGCGAAATGCCATGCAGCTGGCCCACTGTGTGCTGGTAGGTGCCTGTGGCCAGGAAGTGGAGCACAGACACCACCTTTAGTAGCGGGGGGACGGCAGTGCGTATTTCTATCAGGCTGACTATGTCATTGGGCCTCATTCCGAGTATGGCGGTAAGGGATAGCGGCCACCGGTAACGAGACCGGTGGCGGTGATCCCTTACTGCCATACTCCGAGTTCCCTTTGCGCCCTCGCCCTTAACGCCTGCTTTGAGCAGGTGTTAAAGTCGAGAGCGCAAAGGGGCCTCCAAGCCAATAACGGTGACCGTAATGAACGGTCAGCGTTATTTGCATCTTCCCCATTCCCATTGAGCCCTATGGGGGCTCATTTGGGAATGGGGAAGAGCCTTGGTGAATGGGGAATTACCGCCCCGCCAACCTTGGAATGGGGCTGTAATTCCGCCATCCACCAAGGCGCTGCCGGTCCGGATACGGCGTCAACCAAGGCGTTAATAGCGCCATTGTTAGCGCCGTACTCGGAATGAGGCCCATTGTGTATCATGTCCACTATGGTGGTGATGGTGTCCCGGTCGAACCGGTACAGGGTGTGGATCTGCTCAGGGGTTAGATTGAATGGACTGGGTCTGATGCGAGGGATTGGCGGCTGCCTACGAGGAACTACTAGCTGCACTGGTGGTAATTGCTGGGACAGTCTCACCCTCCTTCTCCTCCTGCGTCTCCTCTGTGCTGCCTGTTGTTGCTGCTGTAGTTGTTGTTGTAGTTGCTGTTGCTGTAGTTGTAGCAGTATAGGCATGTCCTCCAGCGCCATGATTGCAACAGCTAGTGGTAGCATTTTGGTGTAGGAAGGCGGTGTGTTGTGTGGGTGTACTCCTTTTATACTGGGCCAGACTCCATTGTGTCCACCTGTGGGGATTGTGTGCACCTGTGGCAGTTGCCTTGATTGCTGATTGCTGTTTATGGGTGGTCCGCGATGCCTGTATGGCCGCCATCGTGCAGCCCCTAATTACCACCTTTGGGATGCCGGTATTTGCATGCCAGCGTGGGTTGTGATGTCCTCCAATTACCGGCATGCCGGTATTTGCTCCCCGAAGGGGCGCGTGTACGCGCCCATGCCGGTATGAGGGGGCACGGTACGGGCGGTGCCGGTGTTTTGGCGGGTTGGCGGGTCGTAATGACCCAGACCCGTTAACGATGCCGCTATTACCATTACGCCTTCCTTTTTTCATTACCTCCATACTCGTAATGAGGCCCCTAATCTTTATCTATCATTTGGAACTCTTCTTCCACTTTGCTGATGAGATCAAAGATGTTCTTGACCTCTTCTTTCTAAAAACTCACCTTAATAACTTAATATTTTCGGATACCTAAATGTTTGTTTAGACTCTCCAATATTACCCATCACTGCCAAGAATCTTTTACATTTTGAGTGCTTTTATTTCTTCATTATGATTACAGCTCCTACCCACCTCTTATGAATCTGACAAGGTAAAATTGTTACGGCTGAAGTTAGGGTAGTTGGTGAGAATGTGCAAGTGGATCTAGGTAACAAAGCCTAAGCCCCACACACCTGTCAATCACTGATAAAATGTTGGTGCCTTCCTGTTTTGCCACCCATTTTCCCTACTTAAGCAGCCCTCAAGCATCTTTTCCTTTGCAGTTGGTGAGCAGGTGCAATTGGATCTAGGTCACGTGGCCTAAGCCCCACCCACTTTTTTAGCCCTGCCTTTTCCTTTCTGCTCTTAACTCTAAGATCAAGGGTGCCCCTCACCCGGATGTCTGAAGTGAAGCGGAGATGAAGAAAAGGGCAATTTCTGTTTGGACCTGTTCGGACTGGGAGGACCCAGGGCCAAACCCCTGCTCAGACAACAGGTAAGCATGTGCTTACATGTGTTTTCTTCCTCCATCCCCACAAGCCATCCCCACCACCACCAGGCAGCACCAACACCAACGACATAGCACCTCCTATAAGGCATGGACTCTGCAATGCAGCAACCTCACCCACATCAGCCTCAATCCCATCAGCACCCCCTCACAGTCCACAAAACGGAAGTTGATGCTCGCCAACGTCTGCTCAGCTATCACCTATGCAGCAGACATCAGCAAACTCATCACTACACATGATCTTGACACCATCTTCATCACTGAGACCTGGCTGACACCCAGCTCCACCCATATGATGGACGTGCTTATCCCCGATGGCTACAGCATCCAACACAGAGACCCACCAAACAAGACAGGTGGGAGCCTCGCAGTCATTCACAAGACCTCTTGGCCCTGCACCAGACATCACATCGACAACATTGGCTACTTCAAAGTCCTTTTCTGCCACGTTTCCACTCTCCCCGATGGACACAGTCACAGTACATCTCATCTACAGACCACCCAAACCCAATACCCCCTTCATTGGAGACTTCACAGATCTGGGCATCGCCAAGTCGCTCACACATGCCAACAACACCTTCTTAGGCAAGTTCAACCTCCCTGGCAACAAGGCCACCAAACTGATGAAGGAAGATCTCCTCAGCCTTACACAGCACATGAAAGACCCAACGCATGAGAAAGGTAACATCCTCAACCTAATCATCACTGCACTGCCTTTTCTCCACTATGGCTCTCCTCTCCCGCTTTACTGGTGTGACCACCTGTCTGTGCCTTACAACATACTACACACAACGCCAGTCTAGCACTCCCATCAGAAACCCATCAGACAAAACATTAGGTCCTTCAAGAACTTCCTGGTGGAAGCTCTCATGGAAGACCTCGCCAACCTCCACCTCACATGGACTTAATTCACCCAAATGAACTGCAACTATCTACTGGAAGAACTCAATGGCCCCCCTCTCGGCCTCCATCGACTGCCACGCGTCTCTGAAACAATGCACCTGCAAACCGAAACTTTCAGCACCCTCGTACATGCAAGAACTCAACCTCAGCAAAAGAGCCATCAGGAAACGAGAGAAAACTTGGCACCACTTCAGGACCGTATCAAGCCTGGCACTCCTCAAGGAACTCTGAGTAACCTGCCAACAACTAATCAACACAGCCAAGGCCTCCTACTATCAGAACACCATATCAGAAGCCGACAACAAAAGCAGAGCCCTCTTCAAAGCATCAACCCGCAACCCAACCCTTCCATACCACACTCCATCGAAAGATCCTCCACCATCAAAACCTTCTTCATTGACAAAATCAGCGAGATTCGCCAGAACACTGACACCAGCTCTGCATCCACAGACCCACCTCAAGTCCCTCCTCACGAAATCTCCACAACCTGGACAGCATTCAAGACATTGTCTACAAAGGACATGGTAGAAACTGTGGCCAGCCCTCAAATCCACATTGTATACAGACATCTTCCCAGCATCCATCCTCAAGACCCTCCCTGCAGAAGCTCTTCTTCCCTACCTGGAGATCAGCAAAAGCGTCCCTACCTTCCCATCGACCCTAAAGACAGGCCAAATCCTCCATCTACTAAAGAAAGCCACTCTGGATGCCAACAACCTAGGTAACTATCACCCCATCTCCCATCTACTCCCATCTATCCTTTCTATGTAAGATCATCGGGAAAGTCATAGCCGCGCAACTGAAGCAACACATCAACACCAACAATCTCCTCCAAACCTACCAATCTGGGTTCTAACCCAGTTGAAGCATGGAAACGGCAACCATACAGGTGGTTTACGACACCCTCAACATCCTTGATGACGGCCACCCCTGCCTCCTGGTTCTACTCGACCTCTCGGACGCTTTCAACACTGAAGACCACCAAGCGTGCACGGACACCCTACATCGGTGCATGGGGATCAGCGACCTTGTACTATGCTGGTTAAAGTCCTACCTCGCCAACCACCAGCAGCTTGTTTAGATGCACTCCCCTAGATTGCCAATGCTACCCGTCACCTGTGGAGGCTCACAGGGTCCCATCCTCTCCCCAGTGATCTTCAATCTCTACATGGAGCTGCTGGGAGCCCTCCTGGCCCCACATAACATCCACATCCACCAATAATCTGATGACAGATAGCTAAACCTCAAGATCGACTACATCAAGGACATCTACAGGCTCAACACCTACCTCTCGCTGATGCAGTCTGGGATGTCCAGTGCATACTTGAAGCTTAACCCCTCCAAGAACAAATTCCTTCTCCTCACCAACAACACCAACACCCAGACATACAGACCTGGCTATCAACCATGAACCCTGAGGGCTTCACACCCAAGCTAACCACCTGTAACAAGTCCCTAAGGTTCCACATCAACAAATATCTTGCCTTCAAGGCACACATAGCTAAAAGCAATTCATACAGCTTGGTATCAGCTCTCCCTCCAGCAGAAAGTAAAGCCCTTCCTCCCTCCAGACAGTTTCAGATCCACTGTTCAAGCACTGGTTCTATCCCACCTGAATGGGGGCAATGCCCTTTTCGAATGCCTGCCCGCCATCCTCCCTTGTGCCCCTGGAAAGTGTCCTATGCGTGACTTCATGCCTCATCAAGGGTCTAGGCAGATACAACCACATCACCCTGGCCCTCACCAACCTTCACTGGCTCCAACTGCACAGATAAATCACCTTAAAGTCTGGCTGCATCATCTATAAGGCAGTCACCCTCAAGTCACCTAGCTACCTCGCAGAGAAACTCAGCATCTCCAGTGGACAGCACACCACCAGAAGCCAGGACATGTGCAGCGTTGAAATCTGCTGCTGCAAAAATGAAAGGACCAGAAAACAAGCCTTCTCTGCCTACGCCCCAAGACTATGGAACCTCCTGCCTGCCAGCATCAGACTCGCCCCCATGCTCCTGCAATTCAGAAAGGAACTCAAGACCCACTTCTTTAAGGAGTCTCCACGCAACCCTGACTCGCTAGACACCGTCCGCCCATCTCATCCATTCCACCTTGTAAAGCTGTACTCCTCTGTGCCCTTTCTCTGTACCCCTATGTATCCCACCCTCACTGTATATCTGTTCTGTCACCACTGAAAGGTGCTCTGTTATGCCTCTGTACTGTTTTAAACATCTGTAAAGTGCTCTGACCTGTATCTTTATTGTTGTATACCTCTGTAAAGTGCTCTGTTGCTTCTCAAAGCCAGGTCAACGCTCAATAAATACAATAATACTAATAACAATAATAATAGGGTTTGTTCTTTCCTTCCATTTCCACCAATCAATGGAAAGTGATTTATGGAAAGTGTTGAATCCCATATTAAAAATAGGGTGTGAAAAAAAAATACACATGCAGCCATGCGGAATATGCCCCCCCTCTGATAATGAGGCAGATTCATCTGTTGCCTTACCTCAATAGTATCTAAAAGCACACCAATGCTTGCACCTGGAGGTCCCACCAAAACTGATAATGGAGACCTTCATCAACATGTCTGAGAAATGGGTCATGGAGGTGCTCGTTTTTCTGAAGCATAGTCCAAGAGAGAAAGAGATCTTTTTATCATACATACGAGGGTCACTTAAAAGTTCTACATTAATGCAAATTAGCACTTTTAACAGTGAAAAAAACATTTATTTTCCCACTAGGATATCAGAGGCTGCCTCCTCTTTAAAAAAGCTTTACTGGATTCTTCGAGAATGTTCTGCTCCCAAGACATGCATCAGAACCACTGAGCTCCCTGGACGTTTATTTTAAACATCAGTGGCATTTTTTGGTACCGATAATTTTGACCTTAGAGCTTCATAAACTCACCCTCACTCATGTGTCAACTTCGCCAGATAATACCATACGATCTTCCATAACCCTATTGAGACCACGATCTGATTTCAATGGATCCGGGCAAGCTATTGTTTCAGGCCAAGGCATTTGGCTCACCTAAAGACCCTTTTTCTGTTAAGCAATTGAAAACATTTGTTCCTGCTTCCCCAGCGACCTGGCCCCAGGGCCAGAGCTACCACTAGGCAAGGTTAGGCACTTGCCTACAATGTGAGAATGTTGCAGTGGCAAATGCATGATTTTTTGTATAATATTTATTGTAATTTATTCTCACTCTCTCATGGGGCGGGGGCGGCACTCTCAGCTGCACTGTCTGCTGCAACAGCTGGCAGCACAGCAGGGCCTACTGAGCAGGCACCATGAGGTTTGTGTCAGACTTGGGACTCGGGTGTGGGAACGGGTGAGGTGCGCTGTGCTGTGTGCAGGGCTTCAGGCGGCACCTGCGCATTGGCATCAAATGGGTCCACTGCCCTTGTGACTGAGGCTCGCTCGTGCAAATGTTCTTTCTTCTCCAACTTCTGCACAAGTGGACGGTCTACTGGTGACTGGACCATCTGTGGAGGCCACTAGCTGGAGCCTTGTGTATTACAACAGGAGGATTCAAGGGTATGTGCCTTTAAGCACTCTGTGTTTATTCAACCCTGACTTGAAGTAATGTCAGCTTCACACAGACCTACACAGAGCCAGCCTGACTCCCGAGGCATGGGCAGTCTGTGCAGTGGCACAGGGCCTCGCTGTCAAGGGTGAGGCCCTCCAGACACTATTGCTTGCCCCTGCTATGCCAAGTCACACCATTATTTTCAAGTAGGGTTGTGCAGCTTCATTGGACCATTTGCAATTTTCTGATTGTCCGAGTGAGGCTATGGTGTCATCTCCTAAGCTCCTGTAATGCTCTTAAGACAAATATACCGCCCTCCAGTGACCCATTAAAAGCTGCAGGATCCATAATTATGACTTATCACTTGCCTTCATCTAGCAGAGCTTTTAAATAGTAAGCGATTTACAAGTGATGGTCCATATAAGAGACCATTGTTTTGGACAAGACGTTCCTAACGTTTCCGTGTTAAGAAATGCAACGGGTCATTTTTATTCTAAAAGCACACAAACCACCAGTTAGCTGCTTAAAGCTACGTCCTCCTCCAGGCCACTTAAACTATATCATAGAAAGCAGATTTAAACTAAATACATTATTTTCAGATGTTCATATTTAAACACCAAAAGTGTTTGTTTTTGGTATAATGTAATATTTTCATCACACATATATAATGCCTGTATTTGCCAAACATTGAAACACAAACAGGTAACCTATATTATATTCTATTATGAGTCTAAGGGGGTCATTACGAGGTTGGAGGTAAGGGATTACCGGCCCCGGTAAGGACACCGGTGCCGGTAATCCCGTACCACCCTATTCCGAGGTCCCTTAGCGGGTCCCTTCCTTAACACCTGGTTTTACCAGGCGTTATGGAAGGGACCCATTAAGGGACTGCAAAGCTAATAACGGTACCGCAAATTGCGGTACCGTTATTAGCTCCATCCCCATTCCCATTGAGCCCTATGGGGGCTCGAATGGGAATGGGGAATGGTTCCCAGAATGGGGACTTACCGGGTCCTCCAAGGTTGGAATGATCCAGTAAATCCCTATTTCGGGAACCCGGACCCGGAATGCGGTAAGGGGGTAGCCATGGTGCTAATAGCACCATGGCTACCTCCAACCTAGTAATGACCCCTTAAGTCTTGAAAGTACATTTTCAAAACTCAAAGGCCATTTTTTTGCCTTCTGCTGTATTGCATTCTAGCATTTGTAGTCTCCCATTCTAGATGGAGGAAAATGCCACAATTGTACAATTTTTTGCATAACAAGTTTCAATAAGGAGTTATATATTTTGTGAATGCCTTACTATGGAATGTGTACTTTTAAAGTCATCTTTATAAAATAGACTACTGGTCAAAGCCAAGCATGGCATGAGGGCAAATGATGAGCGGGCAAGCAAGTCATTTATAAATGTCCCGGTTGTGGTAAGAGGTTGCAATTCTGGATTGGTTGTTGTCCCTCATTGTGGCTATGTATTGCTTTTCACGGCACAAGCAGAGGATACATGTGGTTGGGCACACTTTTCTCAGAGGGTGGACGCTACGCCGCTTTGGTGTTTTTGAGGCTGGAAAACTTGCTCAAGAATTTGGCTACAAGGATTTCACCCAGGTTGTCATGTACCAAGTGCAGACACATGTCTTGTATTTAGATTTTGTTTTATCTGGAATATTTCACTATAGATTCACGATAGATTGTTGGAATTAAAAGATGGGCACCTTTTATACGTTGCCAGTGTACTTATTGGAAAATCTCCCCTCTCAAGTCATTTTTCTGGTTATCCTTTTTTTATTGTCTATGGTCTATGCTCTTTCTGTGCAAAGGTCAAATGAGCCAAACCTGTATATTTTACTTTAAGATATGTATACTTACTGTGCGGATATTCATAGGTGCCAGCTTTTGATTTTCACTATTAGGGCAGAAGTTCCCACACCAAGAAAAGCGGTGTCAGGTCAAAACACCACATTGTACAGCACATTTTGCAGCAGGATTAGGAAGAAAAGTCATATAATTTACAGCGGAGAAGAAAAATATCTCAGCAACAGTTACCAAACATGTTCAGCTGCCATTGCAAAATTCTGCTTTAGGATTCCCTACTTCCCCCTTCCATTCCTACGCCCTGCCAAAGAGTACTGGCCTGCTACCCACCCCCAATCAAGGTTCAGGGGGTACATTGACGAGGCCACTTCTCATTTTGAAGTTAGCAGCACTTTCAGAAGAGTTGGAAATTCCTGCATGCTTTGAACCTGATCATTCTGTCTGTGTCCGAAGCAAGAAGAAGCAGTTCACATATGAAGCAGATGATAAGCCTATTGAAAGCTCCAAGGACAAATTCAAACTTAACTTTTTCTTTGCCATCATTGTCACAACCCTTTAATAAGTAGAAGAGAGATTTACTCAATTGCATCAAATTAGTTCAGTGTTTGGCTTCCTCTTTAACATACACAGTTGGAATACTAAGAAGGCACATCAAATATTTTACCCCTGGTTGAGGCTAGAGAAAGCTTTACAAAATGGGAACTTGAGGGACATTGATGCGTCAGATGTGTGAAGTGAATTGCAAGTCATTGCAAAAAGAATTTCACAAGATGTACTGAAATTTGTACACAATAATAATTTGGTAGAGAGTATGCCAAAAATGTGTATTACTCCCCAGGTTATCTTGACCCTGCTTGTTTCAGTGGCAAGTGGCGAAAGAAACTCTTCAAAGCTAAAGCTGATCAAAAGTTATATTCGATCTTCGATGATGCAAGAAAGACTTCTTGGGCTAGCAGCCCTGTCAATAAATAGAGCATGACATTGCTCAAAACATTGATATCAAGAAACTTGTGTCTACATAATCGAAAATTAAAGCTTGGAAAGTTAACTTCGAATGTATGTGCATTTTCACCTGTTTTAACAAATCTGATACGAAGTAACATGCAGCCCTAGATATGTGTTATTTATGTATCTGGGTTACCAAACACATCATCTATCATACATGATGGCTTTCGTGACCCACACACATATGTTTCAACAGGTGGCCCACCACTTCTGCTCCAGTGTTTCTTGGGGTTTGGGATGGTTTTGGATGGGATGGTGTAAAACTCACTGTTTTACACTTTTTTAGGTGTTTTAATATATTAATAAAAGACATATTGCAAATTATTGTTGAATGTATACATATCATACTTATCAAGTTTTGGTGACCTGACCGGTTTAGTATTTTGTACCACGGAGTGATGCTTATGTGCTTACCGTTGTCTAGTATGTACTGTCTTTATTGCATTGTCTATATCTAATTTATAGAAAGGAGATCCACATGCCTCATTGTTACATTTTCTAGTGCAATAGTATTATTGAATGGTTTAATAAACCTGTACTTATGAAACAGAGAGGCTTTAATTTGACTTCTGAAACCTAACACTGTGAGTAGAAGTGAGGGTGAGGAAAGTGCATTGGGATCTATCCACAGCAGAAGACGTGAACAATGTGCTAGTTGGAGGTAATGGGTTGCAGCAATTGGTAACAAAATGGGGACGGTTGGTTGAGAAGGTTTAGGGCGCCAATCTGACACTTTGCCTAGTGTGGCAAAATTCCTTGCACTGGCCCTGCCTGGACCCTGTTCACTAGCGCCTGGGTCTGTACATACAGACTTGAAACTAGTAATGGAAACCTGAATTTTAAACAAGGAAGTCTGCATGTTTCTCAGGCAAACTACTGCCCTCTCTCGCAGCTTCTATGTTCAGGTAAGGTCTTGGAGTGGGAGTAACAACCTGGATCCAGACTAATGGCTTTCTTCACTAGCAACCAGCTGGGTTCCGGCCAGGTGCATGCATGGAGTCTCTGCTCAGGCATTCTTGATGACCTATGGGATGCAGCTCATGATGGAGGTGTTGACAAGCTGATGTTTTGAACACTTTCAGCAGAATTCCAAACAGTCAACCATCCGATGATCCTTTACAGGCTATGCAAAATGAGTATTAAAAGGATCTGTTAGCAAGATTTCAGTTGTAATTGTCTGATCTGTCCCAATTGTGGCACTTTTCTGTTTCGAATTATCATTTAAAATGTTCATCTGAAAAGTTTCTCAAGGGTTTGTGCTTTCACCGCTGCTTTTCAACTTCTATGACTTGGCTCGTGCTCACTTATCACATTATTGGTTTCCACATTTCATATGTACGCTGTGAACTTCCAGGTTCGCATCTGTCTGAATGGTGATCTGGTTGCTGTTACTAGAACACCAAGGGTTAATTTTACTTCTACCTTAATCAAGGTTAAATTTCAATTCTTACCGAGAATTACAAGATTATTGTCACACTCAATCACGGTCTATAGAGGAAGTGGTTTTACAAAACATAGTTTAATATGCACAAACATTTCATCTGGCTATTGAAGCAGTAAAGACAATTCTTCAGTGTATAAATGATTCTTTTCAACATCAAAAAAAGTGTCCATTAAATCACAATATTAAGCATGAGCAGGTCTCATGTTTTTTAGATCTATGCAATAAATTGCTGACATAGACTGTGTTATATATAGTTGACATCATATTGTGTATGTTGTCTATATAATAGGTTTTAGGTGTTAAACAGGACCCCTCTTGTGAGGCGCCTGTGGTACTTTAATATTGTGTGATAATAGTACAAGTGTTTGGGTTTTTTTTTCTATATGCTGGCACTATAGTGGCCATTAAAATACTTATACACTGGTGTACAGATACAGCACTAGAACAATCCACTGAAAAGGCATTATCTAATGTAAAATGCCTTATGCATTCACTCGTTTGTGACTTATACACTTGGTACTGTATTTTAACTTTTAGAAATGATTTAATGGACACTTTTTTTGATGTTGAAAAGAATCATTTATACACTGAAGAATTGTCTTTACTGCTTCAATAGCCAGAAGATCTGGTTGCTGTGTCACTGCATCTTAAATCATTTTTGACTGCGAGAAATATTTGGCAGTGTAGGGACCATCTCAAATTATATGGCAGAAAGACTTTAGACCCCCCCTCTCTTTCCAGCATTATCTGGTTGGCTCACTTCACATGGCTTTTGCCCAAAACCTGTTGTCGCAGGGAAAAAACCTTGATATCAAAACTGACTCTGCTCTATCTCTTCACTGTCAGATCACCAGTGTTCACCAGGCAGGTTTCAACTTTATCTTTTAAAATATATTTCTAAATATGTGTATCATTTCTGGTGAGAGTTACCATTAGTAATGCTCCAGCCTGATCGTAGGCGGTGAAACTCCTTGTATCTTGGAATTCCAGCATCTAATTTGTGCCGGTTCCAGCAGGTACGGAGTCTGGGGGCATGTCAGCTCCCATGATTGCACCCAGCAGATCTTTACCTTGGGCGTGCTGTACTCTGCATTTGTTGCCATTAATTTAAAGCAACATTGAATTCCCTATGCATTGTTCTTTCTCCTCATTGCCCTTTTGCTTAGACAAAAAAATCAAGCCGTGTTCCAAAGGTTGATTGGCCATTCCCTGTTTTAGTCTCACTTGGAGGATGGTCTTTCTCAGTTCAGTAAACACGTTTGTGGAATTCTTTGGCCCTCTGTTTAAGGCTTATTTAGAAAAGGCTCATATGGCTTTTTCCCCAAGTGATTCTTCTTTCATCGCCTTATAAGCTCTACACCTTTTTGTTGGTCTAACTTGGTGATTTTGATGTAGCGCTGAATTTCTCTCACAAGCAAAAACATGCTATACAGTTTATTAGCACCCTGGGTGAGGGTACTGGGCAATCAGGAGTCTCATAACGAGTCTGGGCAGCCAGCGTCCCCTTACCCGCTCACCATCACCACTTAGCACCCGTGTCGTTTTCTACATGGGTGCTAAAGGTGCATTAAAAAAAGAAAGGTACCTTTATCCCGCGGCCCGGTGCCACGCAGCACTGCTTGTCAGGGAAGTCTGTATTCATATTGATGTCACCAGTCATCAACATTGAAAACGGGCTAAAGGTACTTTGTTTTAAATTAAATACACCATTAGCACCCGTGTAGGGAAACTACATGGGTGCAAATAGCGAATTGCACTTGGGCAGCGGGCCAACCCTCCCGGTAACTGCAATAGGCCGTTACCAACAGGGTCGGCCTGCCGCCTCGGGGCATATTGCCTCAATGAAAACATACATACATCTCATAACATTTCATTAGGTTCTACAACGCAATTGTGGCTGAGAAACATAACGTTTATTTAGAACCCTTTTTCTTTGTGTAGCCCCTCTTCTGTCCCCCTAAACAAGTACACTTTTTCTAAATCTAATGAAAATGTTTGATCAGCTTCATATTGAAGTAAATTTCATACACTGTATCCGTTTGCATAGTTCTAAAATGAAAGTGCTGGTAATTAAAACTACCATTCATAATGGGGTAGTAACACCTGGTATTACAGTGCTTAGAAGTTGGAGGAGTCTGTAATGATGCGCTATTGAGAACAAATTATGATTATATTATTAGTTATTTATAATCAAAGGCACTATGTTTATGGGGTAGACGGGGCAGTTGTCCCATTCTCATTAAACAACAGGGCAGGAGTGTAATTTTCCTCCTGTGGAATTTCTGCACGTTTTTGTATTGGGCGAGCAAAAATCGTAAACAGAAATCCAGACTGATTGCTGTGCTCTTCAAAATCCCTGGCAAAGGCAGGGCATTCGGCTCCTCTCCTGGTGGGCTCAGACTTGGTGAGGCGTTAGCATGCACCTTGCAAAATTAGCAAGTGCTGTTAACTTCAAAGTGGGAAGACCACCTCATCAATGGACCACCTGAGCATTGACTGAAAAGCCAAAGCTGGACAGAGGACAAGGGAGAAGTAGTGCGCACCTTGTGCCTCAATAGGCCACCTACCTACTGAGTGCTGGCCACTGCCAATTTGTCTCAAAAGAGGGCAGTAAGAAGAAGGAACCAGCAGCATCATAGCTGCCGAGTACACTGGGCAGCAGGGGCAACTGCCCCCTTACTTCTTTATCAATGGCGGCAGCAACCTCCCTTTGCCCCATAGGGATGTTAACAGTTTTCAATTTCCAACTCTTCGTCGTAAATTTGTATTTATTGTTTTATATAGCGCCTTAACCCAAGTGAGGCCGTGCTCAGTGGCAGGTTTGTGTAAACGAAGCACTATTGGCTTTTAAGTCATGTATATTACAATGTTTCGTGGATCCACTTTAGGTGTTCCATTCTTTGAAAGTTGATCAAGGAATCCCGAAGCAGAATGTGCCAAACCCAGGTCAGAAGATTAGGCGGCCATTGCTGAGATGTTACATGTTCAGATCTGCCTGTAGATTAGATGGCTTTTTTCCCAATTCCTTCTGTGAAATATGCTGAAAAATGTGTTGGGGGAGCTCTCTCTTTCTTGCCCCGCCTAGCAAAAATCAAATTTGGCAAGAAGGTTTATTAATCCTATCTTTGCAGAAAAGGTCGGCACCTAGATCATCCCACAAACAGCAATGCACTGCAAGTCGAACACCACCAACAGTTACCAAGAAATAGAAAATAAAAAAATCAGGAACAAAGCAACCGAATGTAATGGAGGGGGCAAGCCAAAGGGTGTGACAGTCCTTGCCTCACATTTTTCAATGATGTGAAATACGACTTTGTTGAATGGACGCCCGGCACAATGAACAATTATTGGAACAGAATCAGTGAAGGGAATAAAATGTACTTTTCAATATGGTTTGAGGATTAGAAGCAGCAAAAAAACAAAAGGCACATGAAAGGATGCGCAGTTTACAAAGTCAGAGGTAAAAGAGAGGGAGAGATTGACGCTGAGCCCAGACTGCATTTATGCCCGTAGAAGCCGAGCCAGAGGCAGGGTGTGGTGCAATGGTTCTCTGCAACAACAAACACAACGATTCCATCAGAGCGGAGGCTTTAAAACCAAACACAATAGGACCAGGAAAGCAAGGGAAAGAATATTTTTTTTTAAAAAGCAAACCGCTGCCGCCTAATTGTGCTTGACCTGAAAAGTAGATCTGTTGGCGTCCATTCAAGGACAATTATTCTGCAATGGATTCGTCACGACGCGAATGGATATGTAGAGTTGGCAGCACGTGTACAAACCGCAATTTCGTGAACTTAAGGCCCGATTTTCTCAGCACGTGTACAATATCCGTGGATTTCACATATGACTTTTACATCTTGCGCAAAGTTCGACTGGTTAGTTAGTCAGGGCGTCTCATGAAAGCAGGCACGCCTTTCAGTACTAAGCAGGAGTGTGTTCCTCCCTGCCTCGCAGCAATCAACGCCCAAACTAGGAGTTCCTCTGTTTCATGTGTGTCATAGTAGGAACATGATGCACAGACGCTGAGCTAATCATGTCGGTTGTAACGCCCCTTTCAAGAGAAACTGTTAAACGGCAGAACTACATGCTTGGTGTATAAATGATATAGCAGAAACTATTTTAATTATTTGAGGTAGTATATTTCTTTCAAATTCGTCAAAAAAAAACAAATATTTACAGCATCATAGCTTTTGAATATTCCCCAATTTGGAAACTAGTTTCATGCCATCCATTGCTAGTTAAAGAGGGTCTAGACTATACACTGTAAAACATCACAAGAAAATCACCGATAGGAAAATAAAATAAAACGTAGCAAATGAAATCAAAGATGGCGAAAAATTGGACACATTATTATTATTATTATTATCATCACCATGTTTTACTTCAAGTAAAAAACATAAAACACATGCACACAACACGCACACACACACACCATTACATTTAACTTATGATAATTTGCAAATGTAATGACTACACAGTTAAAATGTTTAGATGCATCATATCTAGACAGGATTGGGAATGTTAGCCAGTCCCACATTTAGAGAGAATTGCAAATATTAGACATTGCCACATTTAGATAGAACCGTGAATATTATCTCCCGTCGCATCTAGACAGGACTGTAAATATTGGCTTGCGTCGCTTAAAGGCAGGATTGTGCGTGTTAGCAAGTGTGAATCTAGATAGAAATGGGGAGATATTCAGACGCCACATCTAGAAAGAACTTGGAAATTAGCACGTATCAGATCTAGATAGCCAGACAACTAACCAACCCACTAACAATCTCACTCCTCTGCATACACCTCTCAAGCTCTAACCAAACACAACCACAACCCTAAAGCAAAGCAAACCGCACAAACTTCACTACACTGCAACAACAAAACAAATCGCACATAGCCTCGCACAACAGAACACGACTTCTACCAACCAGAAAAGGACACCTCAGCTCAGCGAACGGTGCTTACCGAACTGAAGCTGCCAACAGCACATCACTGCTTTTTTGCACTTTCCCCGCTCGGTCCCACCAACTCACCTCCACCCCTTTCCTTTTTCAGATCCGCCAGAGCTCCAGGGGACCAATACGGTGGTGATAGTGCACGGTACAAATATCCTTTAACATTAACATTAAAAGGCCATGCACAACTTCCTTTATTGAAACGGTAGGGGTCTGCAACCTTTGGTGTTCTAAATGTGTTATACTGCTCCCACCAGCGCAGCAAGCATAGTCAATGGTGAGCGACCATGAGAGTCAAGTCCAAAACGGCTGTAGAGCCATAGCTGGCTGAGCCCTGTGGCTAGCAATTCAATAAACGACCCCTTGAGAAGCTGACTATGCAGCTCTGATGCCTACAGCCAAATGCTACTCAGATATTCACATCATAGTCTCTCCCTTCACATGTCCACATGTTCTGTGCATGTGTTAAGATGCCCATACTATGCATCAGTATTGTACAAAATTACCTACTCCCAAAACTTTGACCCACAAAAGTCCAACCCCCAATTTTCCACATATATATATATATATATATGGTAGTGGCCATGTAGTTATGGTTAAGTTGGTGTTTCCATAGGAAGAGCACTTTTTGGGCGGCTTATAACTTCGCTCACCCTGGACAAATCCTCACCGAACTTTGCAAAAAAAAGTATTTGGGTCACTCTGAATTTTTTTGCAAAGTTTGGTGAGGATTCGTCTAGGGGGGGCAAAGTTATAGGGGGGGTCCCAAAACTTTTTTTTTTCCCATAGACTGAATGGGAAACATTTTTTACTCGCGTCTACAGCCCAAACAGCTGGACGGATTTTCACCAAATTTGGACCAGGAGCAGCGGCTCGGTCCCGAAAGCATGCTTTTGCAAATTTGGTGAAAATCCATCCAGTAGTTTTTTTTTAAAATGACCAAAAAGTAGGTAAAAAAAAAATTAGTGATATCTGTGTTCGGTCCGCGGACACACTTCCCTGTTCGCTCCGCGGACAGTGTCCTGATTGGCCAATCGGCTTGCGTGATGTCCGCGGACATGAAACGTGTTCGCAATTTGGACGGCATGGAGCGTGAAGCGCGTCAGATTTTCGGTAGCGCCCGCCATCTTGGATTCGCGGTCGTAGAGTGTGTTGGTGTGTAGGAGTGTTTGGGGAGGGTGGGAGTGTATGAGATAGGATAAAAGTTGTGTTTTTTTATGTGTTAGACGTTCTTTTTGTGTTCAATTTGTCTGCGGGCATCACAAGTGTTCTGAAATGTTCTAAATAAACTGAATGGGGGGTGTTCTGAGGACTCAATATGTGTCCGTTTTGTTCGCAAGCAAACTGAAACTGTTCTAAGAACACTCGCGGTGTCCTGAAATGTTCGCAAATAAACAAAATGGGGGTGTCCTGAGGACGCTGTCCGTATTGTTCGTTGTCAAGTTGAATGTGTTCTAAGAACACTCGCAGTGTCCTGAAATGTTCGCAAATACACAAAATGGGGGTCTGAAGACGTTGTCGAACACTCGCTGTGTCCTGAAATGTTCGCAAATATGAATGGGGGGTTGTGGCTGGCAAGTTGAATGTGTTCTAAGAACACTCGCCGTGTCCTGAAATGTTCGCAATTAAACAAAATGGGGGTGTCCTGAGGACGCTGTCCGTATGGTTCTCTGTCAAGTTGAATGTGTTCTAAGAACACTCGCGGTGTCCTGAAATGTTCGCAAATAAACAAGATGGTGGTGTTCTGAAGACGCTTCTAAGAACACTCGCGGTGTCCGGGGAATGTTCTTAGGGGGTGTCCTGAGGACGCTGTCTGTATTGTTCTCTGTCAAGTTGAATGTGTTCTAAGAACACTCGCCGTGTCCTGAAATGTTCGCAAATAAACAAGATGGTGGTGTTCTGAAGACGCTTCTAAGAACACTCGCGGTGTCCGGGGAATGTTCTTAGGGGGTGTCCTGAGGACGCTGTCTGTATTGTTCTCTGTCAAGTTGAATGTGTTCTAAGAACACTCGCCGTGTCCTGAAATGTTCACAAATACACAAAATGGGGGTGTTCTGAAGACGTTGTCGAACACTCGCTGTGTCCTGGAATGTTCGCAAATATGAATGGGGGTTGTGGCTGGCAAGTTGAATGTGTTCTAAGAACACTCGCGGTGTCCTGAAATGTTCACAAATAAACAAGATGGTGGTGTTCTGAAGACGCTTCTAAGAACACTCGCGGTGTCCTGAAATGTTCGCAAATAAACAAAATGGGGGTGTCCTGAGGACGCTGTCTGTATTGTTCTCTGTCAAGTTGAATGTGTTCTAAGAACACTCGCAGTGTCCTGAAATGTTCGCAAATAAACAAAAAGGGGGTTTTCTGAAGACGTTTCTAAGAACACTCGCGGTGTCCTGGAATGTTCGTAGGGGGTGTCCTGAAGGCGTAGTCCGTATTGTGCGCTGGCAAGTTGAATGTGTTCTAAGAACACTCGCGGTGTCCTGAAATGTTCGCAAATAAACAAAATGGGGGTGTCCTAAGGACGCTGTCCGTATTGTTCTTTGTCAAGTTGAATGTGTTCTAAGAACTCCTGCGTTGTTCTAAAATGTTCGTAGGGGGTGTCCTGAAGATGCTATTCGTATTGTTCGATGGCAAGTTGAATGTGTTCTTAGAACACTCATGGTGTCCTGAAATGTTCGCAAATAAACGAAATGGGGGTGTTCTGAGGACACTGTCCATATTGTTAGTTGTCAAGTTGAAAGTGTTCGAAGAACTATCGCGTTGTTCTGAAATGTTCGTAGGGAGTGTCCTGAAAACGCTGTCCGTATTGTTCGCTGGCAAGTTGAGAGTGTTCTAAGAACACTCATAATGTCCGCGGACATTAAAAGTTTCCATAGACCATAGTTGAAATGTTTGACTCTATGGATGTGATATGCTGCAGTGGTTGTTGCCAGGGCATAGAGTCTTGGGTGCATGGCCATTTGGCCATGCACCCAAGACTCTATGCCCTGGCAACAACCACCGCAGCATATCACATTCATCTTTGCTTATAACTTTGGGTGAAAAACAAATGTATAAGGAACAAAGGTATTAGATACTATGGATGTGATATGCTGCTATGGTTCTCCTTATTATTGTATACTTACTGTTTGGTCTAGTAACCAGAGTACATGCATTTCTTGTTAATTTCTGTGATAAAAGAAAATAGCATGTTAGTATTAGTATTTTGTAATGACTTATTACATTGTATAAACAACATACTTTTTTTTTTTGGACCCTCATATTTAGTAGATTACAAATCAGAGCACTGTGCAATTTGCTCAGTTTCTGTATTTGTTGCTAAAATCATTGGGTCTGTGGGAGAAAAAGAAATCCATGTTGGATTAAAAAAAAACTTTTTCTGTTATGCTACAGTTTATTTGTTTGTTTCTTTTCAGTGTTCACTTGTTGTTTTTGGCTAATGCTTTATACTTTTGCTTGTTGCATTTTTTTGGAACAGTAACATATTATTTATTTGTTTGGATATTATAAAATTTTGGAGCATTTAGATACCAATTGGCGTATTCTAACTGTCTATTGTTTTGATATATTTTAGTGGTATTGATTTATCTATTTGGATATTGTTAAATTTTGGGACAGTTAGATACCAATTGACGTATTCTAACTGTATTTTTTGGTCTAATTAAGTGGTATTCATTTATCTGATTAGTTGTTGTAGAATCTTTGAGCAGTTAGATAGCTTTTGGAGTATTCTAACAGTTCATATTTTTTTAACACAAGTTTACTTAGGGTTTAAATACAGTTTAGTTTTCAAATTTTGGTTTTAAGAACATCAAATAAGCGTTTGTAAGATTTGCTGGTAATCTCTGCTTTAGAGTAATGGTACTATCATTACATTCAAACCATCCACATTTCTTTTTTATATATGCAGTGTAGTGCCCTGAATTGGTTGTGGCTCCTGCGTTGTAGATTATACCTATTGTTGTGAAGGTTTTCTTACCAAGTGATATTTGACCATGTGTGAATCCAGACAGCTTGCAGTTGTTTTTGGTACCATCTGCATTGTAACGTAGAAGCATTAGTATTATGTATTTACTATGTGTTTGTATGCAGGTAGAGCATAATCTACCATGGTTTGCATTTTGTACAAGTCGCTGAAATGGAATGGATTCACAATTTGGTATTGATATATATATATAAAGCAATCATTAGGGATGTCTTCTTGTGTCACATTGTTGCAGAGAGTGCATGTATGTTTCCACATGTATGAAATCTGAAAGAGTTCATTTATAGGTATGTTTTTGTTTTCCAGTACTTGTAGTAAGTACATTAGAAATTCTTGTGGATCTTCCTGTGAGTTTATAGTGAATTTCACCATTCCAGCACAATAGTCCAATTGTTGTCTTATTCCATAAACACGATACGTGTTGTCAGGATTGTTTGCTGCATTTCTGTGAAGTACTAACATTTGCAAACACAATGGGTCTGTACTGTGTAAGTAAATGTTGTCAACAATTGGTGGTAATTGAAATAGAATATTCATTGCTACATTTGCGTAGCTACTTACACCAACTATATTTGAGAATTTAAATGGTCCAGGTAGTTCTGTATCTAACTGCTTTTTTTGGAGTTTGTCTTCCTTCTTTAAAGAAGTACCTGGTTTACTTTCCCTAATTGATTCTTTTTTGCTTGTGGTACTTGATGAAGTATTAGTTTCTTTTACTCTCTTTGGAGGATTTGCAGTGACATCCTGTTGCATTTCGCTTTGATTTATTTTTCTTTTATAACGTTTTACTTTTTGTGGAACAGAATATGTGTTTAGGTGGGGGGTGTATAGTGAGCGAAGTCTATTGTATTCTAAAATGCAAGGAATATCAGCCTTTATTTTACTTGCATCAAAGTTGATTAGAAATAGACCGTCAAGTGTACGTAAGCGTGATAGTGCTACGTAGCTCATGCCTTCTTTAAAGACTGTGTTACCAATATCTATCATTGCTTTGTCTAGGGTAAGACCTTGTGATTTATGAATCGTGACTGCGTATGCAAGAGTTAGAGAAAATTGTTCTCTGCGTACATACATATCTTTGAAGAGAAGGAATCTAGCAGTTGAGCGTCTTATCCTTTTTACTTCTGAAAGTTTGTCAAAGAGTATATTGACAAACTGAATTTTGTTGTCGCGTGGCTATGTTTGAAAGCCAACAACTGTACCCAGTGCTCCATTAACTAGTCCTTGGTCCACGTCAAGGTTACGTTTAAGCATTACTCTGCAATTTAAGGATAATTTTAATATCTTTTCTAAGCCTGCTGTGTTTGAGATTGATTTTTCTAAACTATTTAGTCTTGTTGTGGCTTGGTCACACATGGGTAGTGTCATACCATGTACATCTAGTTTGTCTGTGGCGCTAATTTCCATGATTGGTTGCATTTCTTTACTTAGCATGATTTCATTGAATTTGAAACAGCTTGCAAGAGTTGGCATTAAGGCCATACAATTGACATTTTTGTGGGCTAATTGTTTCATAACATCTCTAGCACATGCATTATCGCCATAAAGTGCATTAATGTGCCGGGTTTTCAATATTGCTTCTGCTTCTTTAGAAAGTATACCAACTCTGATACTTTTTAAAATGTTGGCATAAGTGAGATCTGCAGATTGCTGCATGTTTTCTGTTAATTCTCTGTATTGGAAATGTTGCCAAAGGTTGACATTTCCAAATGCTGCCAACAGTTTTACGGCAGAGTTTGTGTCCTAATGTTTTAAAAATAGGCTCACCTTTTACTGGTGTTAATTGAAGCAGATCTCCAAAAACAATAATGAGTTTTCCTGCAAAGAGCTCTTTCTGTTTTGAGTACTTCTTGTAATCTGAGGTGAATCAAAGCTAACATCAGGTTGGAGACCATGCTCACTTCATCTATTAGTAGCATTTTCATTTGTTTCAATACTCTGCGTAATTCCATTGCAGCTTCTGCAGAAAGTTTATAATAGTCTCATTTGTTCTGGTGTTCTACTGGTAATAGTATTAATTGGTGTAATGTAACACCACCTATGTTGTAGGCAGCTAAACCTGTGGGGGCAGTGACAACAGCTGACAGTTTTTTTGTTTGTCAATTGTTGAAGGAACTTACTAATGATTTTGATTAGGAATGTTTTGCCAGAACCAGCTTCACCACTGACGTACAGTAGTATAGGTTTATAATTATGGCAGGAACATTCTTTATTTTCATGTTTTACACCATGTGCAATTTGTTTTGTTACTTCTTGAAAAATGCTACTTTGCCCATTGTTTAGTTTTGATTGTAGTATAGTTAAGTCTTCTTTATCTCCATACTGACACATGGTGTTTTCTACTTCTATCATAGCTAATTCTGCCTCATTTATTATTAGTGGTTCTCCCAGTGGTTCTTGTCTTCCTGTTACAGAAGGTTGACTACTGTCAGGAGTGTCCTTATCTAGTTGGGCTTGGAGTTCTTCTTCGTGTTGCTGTTCATTGTGCAACATTGTTTTGTACTGTGTAAAGTTTACATCAGTTATAGTGCTTTCATTTGCTTTGAAAGCATCCTCATATGAGTCATAGTTATCTAGTAATTGTTCTTCTTTTCTCAATGGTTTGAAGAGTTGTAGCAGGGACATGTAATATACTTCTTTATGTTGAGGAGTCTTTAATGACAATTTGATATGATTAATTAAATTTGGTTTAGTGAGTTTAACTAAGCTGCCTTCACAGTTTGTCACTCTATATTTACCTTTTTTTTCATCAGGTTTCATATTGTTTTTGTATGTGTAGTTTTGGGCTATGTGGTATAGACACATGTTTTCCAAAGTATTACTTCTGTTTGGGTAGTATGTGTCCAATAAATGGTTTTTGGCAGTTGGGATCATGTTTGGCTATTGTTTCTATATCTACATATGATTTTAGAACTCTTTTTCTAGATTTAGCTGGACCAAGACTTAGCCATACTATATTTTCAGATTTACCATACAATGCAGTACCAGTTAAATGATCAGCTGCTTCATATAATCCACATTCTCTATGGGTGAGCATTTTTATGCCCAAACTGTATAGTTTCTGAGACACTTTTTTATCTGATGACAGGTCATTCCAGAGGTCTTGGAGCTCTGTCTTTTCTGCTTTAGTATGCTGTGACATATCGTGCAACTGCAGTAGAATTGTCTGCAATGTACTGCACATCTATGTTTGCATTCCATAAGTGGGCAATGATTGCATTATAATCATTGATATATTTTTCTTCTTCTTTTCTTTTTATGTAATATGTATTTTTAGGTGACTTACCTTTAACACTATGTCTAACTGAAGACATGAGGTTGTTCACTTGACCTGTATTTGTAACTGGTCTAGGGAAACCAAATCGGCATTTGGTGTAGTATTTCCCTTTGTTTTTATATTTGCGATGACAATATTTTCCACATTTGTGTCTTTGAAATTGTAAAATTTATGCATGAAGATCACTATTTGTGGCTTCTGATGGAATTTCACAAGTGACATATTTTTCAATAAACTGTAAAACAGTGGCATCACTGTCTTGACCAAATTTAGGAGCATCTTTAATCCATAAAAGCATGTGGATATGTGGTGCTCCTCTGGCTTGGTATTCTTTTCTCCAAAAGAAGTGTTGCACTTCTCCAAGGGGAGGAACAGTTTTATCACAAATAAAATGTAGCATAGCAATGAAGCGATGGTGAAAATATCTTGAAACATTAACAGGATCCAAAGAACAAAGTTCTCCAGGTGTTAGTATATCTATGTTTGTTTTGTTTTTATTTGATATGCGTAGGAAATCATGTAAATCTTCCCATGCATATTCTGCACAACTTAATGTAACAAACCAAGTGGGTGGGCCAAGGTTTCTGATCATACAACGTACATCTCCATGACGTCGAAACCAGTACTCTTTAGTACCACGCATAATTGCTAATAGATTTGTAATATTTGATTGTAAAACCTCATCCTTTTGTTGCACTTTTTCTAATAATTGTGTAGCTGTCATATTTTGAAAGTGTGATCCTGATTTTAATATGTGTACAACTCCGTAACATAAAGTTGCTAGTTCACTTTCAAAGAGTAGGTGGAATATGTATTCCACATTTTGTCTAAATCTGGGATCTTCAGAATACATCCGTAATGAGCAGTATTCTGAAGCTGATATTTAAATAGGTCTATCATCATACCTTTCTCCTTTGCCAGTAGGAAAGAGTAGAGGAAAAGCACGTGCTTCTATACTTTTTTCCCATATGCTGATTGGCGATCCTTTTGTTTGACGCATTTGGTACGTTTCCAGTACATCTTCTACGGTGTCATTAAAGTGCAAAGGATGAATTGTATAATCGTCTAAAGTATTTGATATTGTAGCAGGATCTAGTAGCTCGAATTGACCAGCTTCTTGTGTTTCTTGAAATATTTCAGTTGTATCTTTCAAGTTTTCTTCAATATTAATTTCTTTGTAATATTCATTATTCTCTTTAAGATATTGGAAGGCTTGTCTAACTTTATATAAATTTACCAGCTGTTGCCATATTTTTTTGTCTTTTGTAGGTATTCCATTTACTAAGATAATTAAAGATTGCTGCATTGGACGTTGCACTCCTAGAGTATGCACATTTTCTTTTAGATCTAATGGTAAATAAACTACTTTTCCACGAATGCCTTTTACCAATTCAGTGGGAGGTAATTTTGCTGTTTTTGGTTCAAGGCGTATTATTGCTTGAAATGGGTGTACTGTTTGAATTATGATGCTCTCATATAAATTAAGTTGCTGTAGGGGTTTTGGTACTGGGTATAATTCCAAATTATGTGTGATAGCACGTGAAGGAGTTTGGTTGTTGTCAAGTTTTGTAGTGCAGTAACTGCAAAGTATTAAGGGCTCAGTTATTTCGTATTTGTTTTCTGCTACAAGGTAGAGAGCTAATTCAAACCATTTAGAATCTTCATTGTCTTCTATTTTGTATGATAGGTCTACAGTTTTTGTGATACTTTTATAAAAAATTCTACGGCAACATACACATACATGGTTTGGTACTTCAGCTGATGTACTTTTAAATTTTAGTATTTCTTTTTTGTATGTGTTTAGCAAAAGGTTGCCATGTGTAGAATTGTTGCTTAATTGGTTTAAAGCTATTTCATTCTGTAAATGGCTTTCACTTCCAAAATATTTTTTCTGGATATAGTGAATTTCTTCAAGTAGGTCTTTTGCTGTACCATGTAGAAGGATGTTATTTAACTTTGCTAGTGCTAAAGCAGGACTTTTAGCATAGTAAAGTTTATAGACTAGATTTCTTATAGTTGAATGATGTGTTGATATCCTTTTGATATCATCGAAGGTGGTTTTATAAGTACGTCCTGTAATGCAGGCCAATGAATGTCCTTGCAGTCCTGTGTACTTACGCACTGGACAGGTATCCATATTTTGCAGTAATTTAATTTTGATTTTGTCTTTGCTTTTTACATATTTATTGAGGAATTGGCGTAAAGATTTGAAACATTGTTTGGGAATGTTACACATTGACGTGCATGGCCATTTGTACACTAGACGTTCTGATTCAGTTGAATGGAGGGGAATTCTAAGTTTTCAGGGCATATTTTTGTAAGGAGTACTTCTTGTTCCAGTATAGTATTATTCACGTCTTCATAACCTCGACCACTGCAATGTTTGGCAATTGTATTTGTTTGCATTTGTTTGTACGCTTCTTCATTAATATATGGTTCTGTGCTCGTAGTGTGATTCCATTCACCTCCGCAGATACTTAAGAAATTCTTTCTGTTGACATTTCGCTTATTGAGAAGTCTTTTTTGTAATTTAGTTATTAGTTTTGTTAATGGTTTCATTTTGTTTAACAGTAAAATAAATAACTTTCTTTTCAGAAGAATTGCACTGTCTATCAACGCTTCTAAGATTAATTTCCTACGATAGGTTTTAACCATTGAACCTGATTTCTCTCGTTTTTATAAGATTTTGAAGCACTTTGTGATGGTACATTTTGGCTAAAATACTTTTCTTTTACTTTGCACTATATTAAAATTTAAAGAAGTAGTTTTATCTGTAGTGATAGCTGATTTTCTGTTGATTGTTTTTTGGTTTGTTTTACATTTTGATAGAGGAGGCAATGTTTTTGTACTTGAAACTTCTTGTGTTTCACTAAATGACTGTATTAGCTGTTTTGTTTCAACTTTTTTTTACAAATTCTGCTAGATATGGATGCTTATGTTGGACACTTTTATTTTCACTTTCTCTACTTTTGCGTTGCTTTCTACGGACTTGACTTTTGGTAGGCATTCTTTAGGGTCTGTTGAAAAAATAAAGAAGGTATGGGTTGGGGTGTTCTGTAATGTATGTGTGCTGTGTGCATGAGTGTTTGAGTAAGATGATAAAGATGTATGTAATGTGCATTGGGAACTACAACTAGTAGGGATAGGTATTCTTGAATTTATGTGTTACTAAACTGGGGTTCAGATGACAAAAAAAGTAAGCTATTGGTGTTGAAAAGTACAAATAGTAAATCTAATGTATAGAATTAAAACAGTTGTTTTTTCTATAATATGAAAATTGTAATGGTTCAGTTGGGTAATTTGTGTGTCCAAAAATAGGAATTTGTGGGCCATTCTGGCTGTAAATCGCTGTTTAAGACATGGAGATTTTTGGACAAAATGGTACACAATCTCTATTTTTAGGCACAGAAATAGCTTGTATTAACTTTATAGTATGTTTGAGTAATAATACAAATATTATGGTGATATTCTACTTACTTTTTTTCTTAAATTAACAGGTAACTTCTTAGTTCTTCTTTGTTCTTCGAATTCGGCTGCTTCTTTTCAGGAGACTGGTCTTCACTGCAATTGTAAAAGCTTTAAATTAGTAATTTTGTTTGTATATAGCGCTGTTTTAATTTAGATATTGATTTTTTTAATTGAAATCCTCAGTGCCTTCTTTAAAACCATTAAACTAATTTATTTACATAAGATACATTGCATCAGTTCCGTACATATGATATGTTCTTAATGAACAAATTGTATTGAATGACTAACTGTAGCAAAAAAAATATCTTTACTATGTCTTGTGAAATTCATAATATACCATTGAATACCACTATTTCTGTAACTAAGCTGTTCTAGGTAATAGCGCCTCAATGTCATGTCTAAATTAAAGTAATTAAGTAAATAAATAAATAAAAACAAAAAAATATGAAATTGTATAAGTATTTCTTTAAAGATTTAAACATAGATTGTGCTTGCATGCAATTTTGTTCGAATATTTGTAGTCTATATATTCCATTTAAAAGTGTTAGTTTAACATGATTTGAGTGTGTGTGTATAAAAAAAGTAAATAGTATAAATGTTTATAAGTGATAGTTGATTTTAGGAAATTGAAATTGAAAAAAATACAGTAAATTCATTTTACAGATTACACAAGCTAAAAGTCTGTTTGAAAATGTGTTCATCTACTGTACAGAAAATATGCATACCTGAAGTTTGTGTTCATGCATATGGATATGCATGGAGCTGCAAGTAGAAATCTCAGAGAGATTCACAGTACATTTGCAGTGCTGATCTATGATGATGCAGTTAGATGTAGAGGTCTTGAATGTGATTGGTGCATGGTCATGTGACTTCTTAGCTACATCCAATGAGGGAATGGCAGAGAGAGTGAAGTGGAAATGGTAGAAGGGCTGTTCATGTTACGATATGTCCGCGGACATGGCGGTAGTTCGTGGACATCGGGAGTTACATCTGGGGATTTTTGGGTTCAGAAGTCATGCAAATGAGAATGAGTACTGAAAGGGATTGGTCAGGAAAGTTTAGTGGGTGTGTTGTGCCAGAAGAGAGTTTCTCATATACTGTTTTTGCTGAGAGAACAACAGATAGCTATGTCTGTGTATTTTAGGAAAAAGATTGTATGGATATTGGGAGATTCATGGATATATTGGTTGAAGGTGCATGCAGAAAGCTGTGGAGTAGCTGTAGATCTTGGATTACCACATGTGGAAGTACACTGGCATGGAGTACGTGGAATGAAGTGGTTGTACTTGCTACCTCTCTGTGCTACTTTGGAGATAGAGCAACATCCAGACATAATTGTAATTAATTGTGGAGGGAACAGTTTGGGACATGTGACTGGAATTTTTTTGCAATTTGCTGTGAAAGAAGGACTTAGGAAGGTTATGGACATGTTTCCTAATTCTCAAGTGATATTTTCACGGATTACGCAGAGACAAATGTGGCTTCGTTCTTCTTCATTTGGTCCACAAATTCAAAACGCAAGGCGCAATGTAAATAAAGCTGTGTGTGCCTTTTTAAAAGATTTTGGCATGTCTTCATTTCACAATGAAAATATTCTGTTTCGTAGTACAAACATTTTTCGCAAAGATGGAGTCCATCTTACTTATGGTGGCAATCAGATTTTTCTGAGAAATGTGCAAAATGCATTGCGACCTTTTTTGGAATTACAACATCCATTTTGAAGTAGGTGTTAAGCATTTATAATTTTTGACTTACAAACACCTCCCAAAGGCTCTTTCCAGAGCCACCACTTTCTCCCAGAGAAAATTGCAATGTTTGTGATAGGGTAGCGACCCAATTTTTTAAATGTTCGCGAACTGTCTGCGGACTTCTAAAAAATACAAAGGGCCCTGCTTCATTTATTTTCACTTCTATTTTTTAACTGTGAAAGGCGGCTCTGAAAAGAGCCTTATTTTTTTTGATTTTTGATATTTTGTATTCTTTTTGGTTTTTTATACGCGACACACTAGGAGAGGAGGGGAAAGGAAGGTAAAGGGGGGACACCAACCACAGGGATAAGAAAGGGCGAGCTGAGAGAGGAAGATGTAAAGTGGGTTTTATTTGGGTAGTGAGCAGATCTTCTCGTGCTCTGAGACGATAGTCTCAAAAGCATTACGAAGTCGCTCCCCCCTGCAGAGTACTGTGTCACAGTACATACATACAACTGTGACCCTCGAAAGGTAAGGGTCATCAGCATTCTGTATGGCCTGTGAGGCAGCTTGCGGAAAACGCTGTCCCACAGAGGTGGTCCTTGTGGTGACAGGATTAGAAACAGAGGATGAAGTAGAGGAAATCAACCTGCTACGTTCTTCGCAAGGTACAACCCTGTGAATAGCCCCAGAGTGAAATGACCTCAGGTGTCGCTTCATAGTAGTGGTCCCAAAGCTGTACTTACCGTGCTTCCCGCGACTGAGTATCATTTTGCACTCATTGCAGGTAACACAGTTCGCACGAGCCTTAGGAACATTCCCTTGAATGATAAATAACCACCACACCCAAGACTCACGCCTAGTGCGGGTAGTAGGGCTTTCCTCTACCTCATTCTCATCATCCTCTTCTTCCTCCTCTGCATCCTCACTCCTGTTCCCCTCTTCATGCCCTTGGGGAGGTGGTGGTGGTGGAGGGGGTGGGGGTGGTGCTGAAGCAGGTGCAGCACCAGGTGGCAGTTCAGCAACCAGGGATGCCATCTCGATGATGGTGTAATCTGCAGGTGGCAGCAAAAGTCGCTGTGTTCTGAAGAATAGCCAGAAACACAATGAGAATAAGCTCTAGGGCGTGGTCTTTTATAGGCATGCTTGTGCGTGGTCCGCAGACATGCGCGCTGTCCGCGGATTGATCGAACACAAAAAAAGTTTGAAAAGTTTCAAAAGGTATGTAGAAACTCAAGATTACTATGTGGGACTTGTGCCATGGTGAGATTTTATTGAAAAATATTATGGATTAATTCAAAATGTACTTTTAATTTGTTCGGGGACACGAACAGTGTCGCATTCAGAACACGCGATCAGCGAAAGAAGCGCATGTCCGCAGGACACCAAATGCATGGAGATTGGCTAGCGCATGCGCGTTGATGTTCTACGGACACTGTTCGAGTCCTGAACTAATTAAAATTACGTCACACGTGAAACCAAGATTTCAGGACACTGCGTGTGTTCTTAGAACAGTTTAAACTTGCTAGCGAACAGTAAGGACAGATATAGTGTTCTTCAGGACACGTCCAATTTCGTTTAATTACGAACAATTCAGGACACCGTGTGTGTTCTTAGAACAGTTTGAACTTGCTAGTGAACACTACGAACAGGTGTAGTGTTCTTCAGGACACCTCCATTTCTGTTTACGTACGAACATTTCAGGACACCAATTGTGTTCTTAGAACAGTTTAAACTTGATAGCGAACACTACGGACAGATATAGTGTTTTTTAGGACACTTTAATTATTTTTTTTTACGTACATTTCAGAACACCGCGTGTGTTCTTAGAATAGTTTCATCTTGCTAGCGAACAGTACGAACAGGTATAGTGTTCTTCAGGACACCTCCATTTTCGTTTATTTACGAACATTTCAGAACACCTGCACTGTCCGCGGAGACCTACATTGGTTAAAAAAAAAAACGAAACTATTTACAACACAATATAAAAATTAAACTTTATTTAACATATATTAATAATTTATGACGGAGAAGGTGAGGCAGAAACAGAAACAAAAACAGGAGAATTAGGGGTTTCAACATGATTGTTATTAGGTGAAGAAGGGATGGAAGTCTCATCAAAACGTTTTGAGTTATGGAGAGGGTTTGGGGATAATTGACTGGGATATGGTGAGGAGGGACAAGTACATGTGGGGCAATGGTACGAGGTTTTTGGTTTAAAATGATCTTCCACAAAAGTTTTCAAATTATTAAAATTAGTCAACAATAAATCATTTTTTTCTTCTATACTGTGAAAAGTGTTATCCATAACAGGTTTTTGTGAAGTATTTTCTATTTTGGTATGCTCTGTACAAAAAATATATATATTTGTTAAATGTATACAAAATAATAATAATAAAATGGTTTATATTATAAAGTGTTTACCATTAGTTTCACTATCTTGTGACATTTCTTCATGTGGCAAATGCTCCTCTAGCCATTCCAGAGTACTAGACATTTCTGTGAGAGAAAAAAAGAAAAGATAATATATTTTTTTTATCTAATACAGAAAGTTTATAAATATATGAATAACATTAAGTACACTTACTATTTCAGGTAAGATAAGTACTATGTACTCAGTGGGTCTGCACTCGTTCTCAGTGCTGTCGTGTTTGTGAGGTAATTATGTTGGAAGCCAATTTATCTTCTTGTGGTATATTCCATTTTAGAACATAGTGCATTTAAATGAATGGTTAGTGTGTTGTATATAAGGGTTACATTTCTTATTTCTTATATATTAGTACATATAATGTGTTTGTGTGCTCCTTTTTGAATTTGTTAAATGTTCCTATGTTATGATATAACAATCAAACATGCCCCCCCAGAGTTTTTAGGTAGTGGTACTGTTCTTCGAACATGTTTGCGAACATTAAATGAGTTCGCAGACATCAAGTACAGTAGAAGAGATTCAGTCAGTTCCATATGACATGTATATAAAGTCAAAGTCATTATTGTTAAGTTGCACTACTAAAAACCTATGAAATTCAGTGAAAAAACCTTTGTTAAATGGACGTTATGGTTAAGTTGCACTACTAAAAACCTAAGAAATTCAGTGAAAAAACTTTGTTAAAGGGACGTTATGGTTAAGTTGCGCTACTAAAAACCTATGAAACTCAGTGAAAAAACTTTGTTAAAGGGACGTTATGGTTAAGTTGCGCTACTAAAAACCTATGAAATTCAGTGAAAAAACTTTGTCAAAGGGACGTTATGGTTCCAAGTAAAACCGAAAAACCCTTGAAATTCGCCAGTATGGTAAGCTAAGCAACCATAACTCGCACCACCACCGTGCACTGCTAAGACTAACACCCAGGACATGAAAGATGACATCACAAATTTCTTCTTAGGCAGTGCTCCATTTCCTTTGATCAAACTGTACAGCATTGTTTATGATTTCTGAAAAAGTCATCCTGAATTTATTAACATCCCCATTCATATTGCATGAGTAAATGTTGCCTCTAAACTTCAATACTCTCTGGCGTTAGCAACTGTACTGAGTCGCTAACTCCACCTTTTCCCACTGTAACTTCTGTGTTCACAAATGCCATTGACAGGGGTAGAGCCAACCAACTATCCTTTGTCACTGTTTTCACACAGCATTCATTCTTTCATTATTTTCTCCACTAGTATGCCTTCGCCCTGCCACCAGTTCCCAAACATTATTTACTTTTTGTTATCCTTCAGTGCCCTTCATGGCTTATATCAATTATGTATTTGTTTAACCGTTTAGGAGGTATTATTCTATCATGGCATCTCAGTCTTTCCCCCTTCAAGGCGCTGCATATCTTTAATTGTCCATATGCTTTCAGAACCCAACACTTTCAATGTCTCTTGTCACAGCATTTGTATATTTTAATTCTCTGAGAAAACTCAGTTGTTGATGTTGTTGCATGGAATGTTCCCATCCCTTTTTGCCACAGGAAGCAGCCAGGCAGAAACACCGAAGCTGTTTCCACAATGGTATGGGGTGCAGCAAACGCAGGAAACACTGGTCATCAGAGGACGCATCTCAGCAACCCCACTGCAGTGGGTGCGGCGACTGGGAAAACACTGGTCACCTCTACAGGAGGAAAGCATGTCTGCAACTGACACCCTCAGCTGGAGCCTGTGCAGCACAATTTATACCACTAGCACAGCAGGGATTGTTTCTACTGGAGAAAGTCCTCTGAGAAGGCCATTTAAATGAGGGCACCACTAAACCACCAGGGAGTCTTGTAGGGAGTGAGAAGACGCCTCCAGCAAGGCTTGAGAGAACAGTTGGTTTTAGGGAGCTATTATAGGCTCCATGAGAGGATTTCAGGTGGTATGCATAGAGAAGGGGGTGGGGCTTAGAAGTCCTTTTTAAGCCCTCCCATGGCCTTCCCCTGACACACTCCCTGCCGAGGTAATTCTTTTGGATAGGGTAAGTATACAATCCTGGCAGTGGGTGAGGTATTTAAGTAGGTGCGTGTGAATGATTCAGTGTGGTTTAGTTGGGTGAGGATAGGAGTTGCTGGAGGACATCCGAGAGACCATAGGAGTTGAGAGCGACTGGATTGCAGAAGCTATTGGCAAGAGGGGGGGGTCTGTGGAGTATTTGTGAGTAAGTGGAAATTGTGCAGAGTAGAACTAGAGTAGGAGTCACAAGGCGGTAGTGGGGGTTCTAGTAGTTGAAGGAGTATTAAAGTAGTGGTTGCAGAAGGAGGTGGTAGTTGTTAGTAGTGGGCCTTAGTAAGTCTGCGGGGACATAGGCATGAATGGCGTCAGGGTGCATTGGGTGTGTCTTCGTGTTTGGTGTTGGATATGCGCTTGTTGGCTTTGTGTGGATGTAGTGATGGTGTACACATGTTGCGATGGTCATTTGCGCTTGTGCGGATGCATTGATGCATGTGTGTGTGGTACAAGGTGGTGGGATTTGCAGTACTTTCCTATCAGCCACATGTCCCAATAGTGTCCAGCTTCCAAATGTGCACACATGCTGGAGACCCGGAATACATGGCTGTCATGGACAGTGCCCCGGAAACTGGCGTACATGCCCAAGTAAACGCCACCAGACTAGTTGGGCACTGATGGAGTGCCAGTGGTGCTGGTTCCTCTACATGTGTGATTGGTCGTGGGGTGGGGGGGTGTGGTGTGGCATGGGCGCAGACAATGGCACTGATGACCCCGGGGAATCAGTGCACATTGTAAAATGCAAAAGCCACCTGTCTTTGTTCATCCCATGTCGAGGGCATGTGGACATGGCATCAGCTGCACGATATGATGCATGCCACGACCTGGTGCAGGGTGCGTGACTGTGTGGCCTGTGAGATGCCTGTAGTGATTCCACTGGTCCTCTGGAAGGAGCCAGTGGGGAAGGAGTGCAGGGCGGCTAGGAGCTTCTCATGTGCCCCAAAGATATGTCACTGCATTGCAGTGGGGTGCAATGCACCCTCCCTCACCTCTGACATGTCCATGATGATGTGCAAAGGGAAGCAGTACCTTCCATACACATCCATGTTGGACATTCCAAAGAGGATTGCCCTGGTTCGGAAGACCCGCTACATCATTCTCCTCGGCTGGGTTGGGGCAGTGGCTGTGACTGTGACATCCTGCCATGGCCAAATCGCAGGGATACATGTCCTTGGATGGGGCTGGGGTGGCTCTGCGTGCCTTTATATTGGGACGTGTGGCATCATGATATGTGTCCTGATGCGCATTAATGCTGTATTGGATGCTTTATTCCTATTTGTGAGGGCTATACTGCAGCTGTGTGTGGGGGGATCAGGTGTGTCTTGAGTGCCACCAATGTGTGTGTGCTTTGTATGGGGGTGTTGTTCCTTTTTTTCACCATTGTTGTATTGGCTGCACATATGATGTGTCAATATGTGCTTTTGCTGTGTTATGTGGTGTTAATGGGATGTGTGTTGGGTTTTGTTTTAGCAGTCACCTCTATGGTGGCTTAGTGCTGATTGTGGATGCTGTTCTGTATTTTCTGGTAATTGTTTTGCAGAGATATTTATTTTCATGTTTGATTGTTTTTTTTATGCCTATTCGTCTTTGCGTGACTTCTGCTTTTGATGTGAGTTCTGCTTTGACGTATGTTCTTTTTCTTGACTATTGCCTCTCTTTGTTTTGTTCTGAAGTCTTTTTCGTAAATTTGTGTTATTTGCCTCCATGTAAGCTGTGTTTCACTTTGGGTGTAAATTGGACTCATGACTTGTATTTTCCATGGTAAATTTGGCCCAAATGAGTTTTCAAAAAATCTGTAAGTAAACCCTGTCTGTAATAACATTAATAGAGAAGTTCTAAACTTTCATTACCATTAAAGCACAAGTTTAGCTGTAGTTTATGAATACATTAACATACATATATAATAACATGTCCAAAAGTAACTATTATATTGTTGATGTTGTTAAAAAAATGTCTTATACCAAGAATCTGAAATTTAGTTGGGAATGGGGCAGCCCCCCCAGGCACTTTAAAGTGAGGCGAGATGCATTCGAGGAACTGTGATGAGCCAGGGGGCAGTGGGTACAGTGAGATGGCCGCATTCCCATCCAGCAGGCCCCCATGCTTTTAACCAGTTATAGTGTAACCATATGGTGTGGCCCACACCCCGGGCAACATCGCTATTTTGTGTAGATATTAAAAATCATAGGTAGAAGAGAAGGCTTGTGCAGTAAATGCAGCAGTACATGCACTAGTCCCAAATTCATGAGGCCACAGAAATCTCCAGTCATGCCCGAGCTCCCATGAGGACCGTTCACACCCCCACCTGCTACACCATTTATTCATTGTTCTTGAAAGTGTTGCAAAGATGTGTCTTTCACCCAAGAAGAATGTGCCCTATAAGGCCGTGATCAGAGGCCAGCGCCTGGTGTGCATGTTATCTCACTTTGGCCAAAGCATGACCCAGCGCATTCCCTAGTGACCACGAGTTATAGCCCATATAACTGACTAAACCCTAAGATTCCCTGAATTCCATGACACCATGTGCCCTTTGACCACCAACCCCAAAGTAACAATGTCCTGAAATGTTCAAAGAGGATGGACAGGACATATTGTTGAAGCGACAATCGTGTGATTGGTATTGCGAGGTGCTGGGAGGGATACATTATAGTTCAAAATGAGGGTGGAGAACTTGGAGCCGGATGGCACAGAGGGAGTGAGTTAAATGTGTGGGTGAAGGTTAGAGTGCCCCAGAACCTCCTGTGTGTCCGTCTTAAGTCCTGCCAAGTGCACAGTATGAGTGATAAACAAGCTTTATGGTAGGTGTTTAATTAATTTGTTTTCTGACCTTCAACTTGAGCAGAAGATGAGCCCTGCAGCACCCAAGTGATGGAAAACGGACGAACTGTGCTGGGACCAATAAACTGCCATCCCATATGGATAAAGGCAGTACCTGTATAAGGTCGATCCAATCAGCCGTGCAGGTTTTTAATGTATGTTGTTGCATCACTATGACGCTGTGTACCTTTAAATGTTTCTGCTTGTACCTCTTTTTGGCAGAACGTTTTTAGCAGCAGAGTTCTTTACTGATGCTTTCATCTGCGTGTGAGTTTAAACTTGTTATCGTTACAATATCGACTTGGGCCTTTCTTCCTTAGCGGGTTGTATACTCTGTGGTGTGACGTTCAGGGGCATGCCTTCAATTGGTGACCCCGAGGTGATCTCAGTGCCCCCTTTACCTGCTGAGGCTTCCAGGCCACTTCTCCAGAAGGAGCCATGCCCACCAACAGCCCCCAGTCCTGAAAAAACATGTGTTCCGAGTGGTTTAGCAGGAAGCATTTTAAGAAAAGTCCTCTCTGCTCTTTGAAGCGGGGCACAGCTCCATGGAGAGTGCAGACTTATTTTGGAACCCTGTGACGGAGGAGTTCAGGTGAGCATGCACATGTGAGTAGACTCTTGTAAGCAATAACAAGTGGGGGACAGATGCATGGGGAAGTCTGAAAGGGGGGAGTACGGGAGCGAGAGGTCACTGATGTGACGTGGATGAGAGTAGGGTTATTTGTTGTTAACATTTGTATTATGAATGGACTGTTTCCTTAAAATATTATACGATAAGGCATTATAAGGTAAGGCAAAAGTAAGGCAGGGAGCCCCTCCTCATAAGGGGAGGCAAGGTGGCACCACAGGATATTATATCATTTAAAGGAGGAATATAAAAATAAGGGCAGTCTCATATAATTAGTAGATACTGGATATGTGGAGGCGCACTCAATGTTATAAAGTTAATTGTAATAGTATATTGCAATTAAATAGTTCTTGAGTTTATCTTATGGGTGCTCCCAATTAGTAGAGTGCTACCTCTACTTGAACAAATGTGAAAAACGAATGGTACAACGATAACCTTGTTGTGCAAATTGGGGCACAGCAGAGGGCAAAACAAATTTTGCTACTCAAATCGATAATTTTTTTTTAGAATATCCCGGTTCCATGAGTTATTCATTTTGTGCAAATTCATTCATATTCATTCATATTCCACATCCTTTATATGAAAGAAAACATTTATGTTTGTATTTCACACATTTCCTAGTAATAAAAATCAAATAAAAATCAAAGTTATACATCATAAACAAGGTATTGACATATTAAACCATATGTTTTTACAAAACAAGTTACAATTACATCTTTTACAGATTTTTCATATGTTTCCAACTCTTGTTTGTTCCCATGATCCCATAATCCTGATAGGTCTCCCAATGAAGTTTCCTATCTTTCAACTACGCGTTTCGGGCAATTAATGCCCTTCTTCAGGTTTAAGAGTATTGGATTATTTTCCGTAAAACATAAATCGGTATATCTATATTACTTAATTTGTAAAAAGTTTCATTAATCAGATTAAATACACTAGTAGTGGCTCTGTTCAAATAAACTAACCTTGGAATTCGTCTCCCTCTCTCAGTAAAAGCTTGTTGCCCTTACAGGGTAAATTTCAAAGGCTGTGGAATGAAGATAGAAAATGTTTCACTCTTGAGTGATCTGAATTAAGAGAGGCGGTAGTGCACAGAGGGACCAGTCGCTGTCTAAGGCTCTGGCTCCCCATGCGTACCACCAAATTCATAAAGTTCTAAAGTGTGTGGATTATTTTGGGAGAGGAGAATACAGTGTTGGGAGAGGATGTGGGGGAAGGGGATGCTGGTACATTCACATCGGATACAAGGGAAGATGAAGGGAGGGGCGAAGAGGCGACTGAATATACCCCCAAGCAGAAGGTCAATGGGCAGGGGGCATGTTGAGGAGTTGTGAAGACGGGTGTGGGAAGTAGAGCAAAAATGCAGATGCGCCTCATACATAAGGTGGAAGGGAGGACACAGTATGTGCCCTGATCCCAAATGGATAAAAAATATTTAATTAAGGCCCTCCCACAGCTCATAACAGGGATGAGCAAGTGGATATACAAATTAAAAAAACAAACGGGAGGGGTGCCCCTGGCAAAAGGGGATCTTAAGAGCCTATTGGTTGCCATAATTGGGGATCAGGCTGGGGAGGTGTGGGTTAAGACCGGATACCTGGGAGTAACCATGGGGAGGACGCACATGATGGAGCATCATTTAATGGAGTTAGGACAATGGTATGGGATGCACTATGGAGTGCCTTCCTGGACACTTTCAATTTGCAGTCTTTAATGCAGTGTACCATGGGGCATGGTGAGGACCCAGCTAGATTTATTCTTAAATTGTAAGAGAAATGGAGAGCAGAGACGGGAGCGTTGTGGGATCAATTGATACAATTCTTTTATTTTATCGTAAAGAGGGGGTTACTGAAGGAAGTGCAGAAGGCTCTGGGTAAGATTGTAGTTATTGAGGCGAAAGGATGGGCAGAAATACAGAGTATAATAGTGCGTCACTGTAAAAGGATTAAGGAGCGGGAGAGGGAAACAGTGCAAAGGTGTCAGGGGGATGAAGCAAAATTGGTGGTGACACAATTGGCAAAGGTAGCAGTTCAGGTGCCTGTGCCGACACCAGTACAGGTAGAAGAGACATTGAGTACCCAGCAAGTTGTGAGTGCACTATTGCAGCACTCTGGGCTGAAGGAGGACAAGGAGAGTGGGCGGGGCAACAGTACCCCGGCCAACAGTGGCAGCAAGGAGGGTCGCAGCGCAGAAGAGGGGGATTTCGAGGAGCAAGAGGAGGAGGGTTTGGACCTAGGAGAGGTGGGTTTGGACAGTCTTTGACACAATTGGCAAAGGTAGCAGTTCAGGTGTCTGCGCCGACACCAGTACAGGTAGAAGAGACATTGAGTACCCAGCAAGTTGTGAGTGCACTATTGCAGCCCTCTGGGCTGAAGGAGGACAAGGAGAGTGGGCGGGGCAACAGTACACCGGCCAACAGTGGCAGCAAGAAGGGTCGCAGTGCAGAAGAGGGGGATTTCGAGGAGCAAGAGGAGGAGGGTTTGGACCTAGGAGAGGTGGGTTTGGACAGTGTCAATGTTGGAATTTTTTAAGGTGGGGCATTTCGCAAGGGCGTGCAGGAGCAGGTCTGTGGTGGAGTATAATTATGGGCCGCAGTAACAGGGCCAAGGGCCCAAAGGACCCCAAGGACTAGGGTACCAGCAAAATGGTTGAGGGTACCAGAACCAGGAGTACCCACGGGGGCAATATCAAAGTTATAATCAGCAGCCCCAAGCGCCGGACACACAAGCACAGCACCCACCACAGCAACAGCAGGGCAGTGTTGCCCCGGTAATTAGGGTGCCAGGTGGGACTGCCGCTCCCTTTGGGGAGCTGCAGTAGTAGGAGGTAGCCCCTTCTCATTCACTGGAACAAGCATGTATTCTGATTAAGACAGCCCACAGAGAGCACTCGCGTATCCAGTCTTGTCAATGGCTATCCACCCTGAAGAGGAACCGTTGTTGGGGGCGGAAATAAGAAATAAGCAATTTGTATTCATGATGGACTTTGGTGCAACTAAATCATGCATCATGGAAGGCAACTTTCCACTATTAAGAAAATATATTGACGTGCAAGCATTCTCTGGGGTTATTTCCAAGGTTCCATACACTTAGGAGTTGGATGTAAAGGTTGGAGGGAAGGGAGTACAGGCGCCCTTACTATAGTCCAAGAGTTCCCCTGTAAATCTACTGGGTAGGAATCTGCTCAGTAAGTTGAACATGACTATATCCTTTTCAGATCATTGAGTAGTCTGTTCCATGCCTGGGATGTGTGCTGTAAGGGCAATGTTAATAATACATACAATGACAAGGGAGGTGGTAGTCTGCGGAATTCCCATAGACCCGGACATGTTTGTCTATGGTATTACAATGCTTGTGAAGGTGGTACCCCAGATTGCTAAGCAGTGCTGGTGAGTGCCCACTGATTTTATTTTTCACCCAGCTGTGTCGCCCGAGGTGGTGGCAGCCCTCCACCTCATCTAGCACAGCTGAGGACTTATTGAAATTGAAAAAGAAGACTTTTCGCACTGAACTCCATGGGCATTTCCTTAGGGAATATTTGAAAAAAAACATTATACCCAGCGGACTCATAGTGCGAAATGAACCCAGGTTATTCTTAGAAGATAAAGAGTACACTTCCAACTTCAGCTTCATTGCTACCAAATGCATTCAGGACCTGATGGTCCTCACTATTACCACTGCACAACGTATCAGCATAGAACTACAGAGAAATTTAACATTAGAAGAAACAAAATTTAAGGATAATACGTTACTCACGGACATAGAGACACAACTCTCAAACATTAATAAACAATTTGAACAATTTAAGACTAACACCTTAACCAAGAAAACAAACAAATTAAATAAAGACCTTAAAGATTTCAAGACTGAAGTCATCTATCCATATACGGTAGACGGCTACATTGATTCTTTAAAAAAACAAGGGAATTCACCCCAATCACCGGCGAGAGGCAGACGAGGTAAAGTCTCTTTCTCAGGATCAAGTAGTTCTGGATCCTCAGGGGGAAGCCCATACCAGAACGTCCCGCCCTACCAGCCCCAACACTTCGGACAACCACATTTTCAGGGCCCCTACCCTCCACCTTTCCCTTTTTTAGGCAGAGGAGGACAGGTAGAAGGATGGGGTCCCCCATTTTGGAACACCCCTTATCAAGGACAACGACGACGCCCCAGGAGGCGCAGACGATAAATCAGACCTTGGACAATAATCAACTACCGATTTTCAATCTGGCAAAATTTGATCTCTCTCCATGCCAAATCTCTCTTCTAACTAAAGGTCTTTCCTTTATACCCACTAGCGACACTGATTGGTATAAAACAGAAATGGAGATACACCGTTTTCTGCGTAGTCTCAGACTTTGTGTCTTTTTCCAGGATCATAATGGTCAAGATATCATTCCAGACACAGGTTTGCATCCACAATCTTCTTTCACACCCTCAGACAACCAGGCACCCAACAACCTGCTCACCTTCGAGAGGTGTGTTTTGCGAGATATCAGATTGCTTAAGAAGCACAAAAACAAAATTCATCAGAATCTGACCACGGGCAAAAGAAAAGCCCTGAAGGAGTTATCGAGTAATCGCAATCTGGTAATTAAACCAGCCGATAAGGGAGCAGGGATTGAGCTTATGACCATTGATCAATACACTCATATGATCATGACTCTACTACAAGATGGTGTTAGTTACCAAACCCTTAGAAAGGACCCCACCAGAGAAATGCAAATAGAAATCTCTGAAATGGTGAACTACGCCCGAGAAAGGGATTGGATCACTGACAAGGAGGCAAATTTCCTGACCACATCTTCGGGTTGCACACCCTGTTTGTATGCCCTCCCTAAGATACACAAAAATGCTGAGGACCCACCGGGGAGACCAATCGTCTCCGGCTGTGGCTCGATTTTAGAACCAATAGGCCAATTTATCGATTACTTCCTCAAACCACTAAGCATTAAAACGAAGTCGTACCTACGGGACACAATGCATACCATTCAAGTATTCGAACAGTTGGACTTCAACTCCTCAGATCAACTGTTAGTAACCATGGACATCAAGGCCCTGTATACATCTATCCCACAGGATGCAGTGATAGACTGAATATATGAGCATTTGACACAAGAGGCAATTCACACGGGTTCACCCCGGGTGCCACCAGAATTCATTATAGAACTAGCAACCTTTGCCTTAGGCAAAAACTTTTTCACGTTTGACAATCAATTTTATTTACAGATCAAGGGTACGGACATGGGTGCTACCTTTGCACCCAGTTTAGCAATTTTATTCATGGCCACATTCGAAGAACAACATGTTTTTAGCCAAACAAACCTATGGCTCTCGAAGATATCCCATTGGCATTGCTACATAGACGATATCATTTTCATTTGGTCCGGAGACAAGACATCTCTCCAATTATTTTTTGATTGGTTAAACACACGGAACACTAATATTCAATTTACTATGGAATCCAGCGCCACACAGATACACTTTTTAGATCTTGAAATTTCAGGTCTTAATAATAAACTAGTTTGTAACCTTTTTCGAAAAACCACGGATCGCAACACACTTTTACATTATAAGAGCGACCACCCGCAACACATCAAAGAAAATCTTCTGTACGGTCAATTACTCAGAATTAGAAGGAATTGCACTTCTCTCAATGACTTTTACGACAATGCAAACTCATTGTGTGTACGTCTGCGAAGTCGTGGATACCCCAAAAAATTGGTGAATAATGCTACAAAAAGGGCTCGTTTTACCAATCGAGATCTCCTTTTAACACCCAGAACCGATACTAATGAATCCAATGAGGAAAGACTTACATGTGTGATTTCACATGGCCCCAACACCTTTGATTTGAAAAAGGTGATTCGAAAATATTGGTCCATTGGTAAAACTACAGCTCGTGGACGAACCCATTCCTCGGTTCGCCTTCAAAAGAACGAGGAATATTAAGGAACACCTTGTTCACTCTTCATTTACACGAATGCCACCACGCACAGGGCTTTGGAACCTGCGTAAAGTTACTGGCCACTACCCCTGCGGGGCCTGCTCGGTATGCAAGTTTACCAAGAAAATCCAAACGTTTAGGATTGGTGATAGACAATGGGTGCTGAACAATCAATCCAATTGCAAAAGCAGCCAAGCGGTATATTGCATTGAATGCCCATGTGGTCTGCGCTATGTCGGCCAAACCATGCAGAATGTTGGCACCCGCATATCAGAACGGTGGTCAGTCATAATCCCGAATTCAGAATCCCGAGAAAAAAAAATCTCGAATAAAAAAGGCAGAAAAAAAAAATATCGAATTTTCATATTTTTTTTTTGGCTCTAGTTATATAATAAAAATAAGTAAAAAAAAAAAGGGGGGTTCCCCCCCATTTCGAACAAAAAACATCATAAAAAAAAATTCGATATTTTTTTTTTCGGCCTTTTTTATTCGAGATTTTTTTTTCCGGGATTTCTAAATTCGGGATTATGACTATAAACCTATCAGAACATCGTTCTAGAATCCGATGCAAGAACACCACTTCCCCCCTGGTCACACACTATCTTTCCCATCAACATTCCCCTGATGACATCCTTTGGTGGGTTCTGGACAGGATACAAACAGGTCCCAATATTCACAACAGACTTTTGGAACTAGAAAAGCGATGGATCTACAGATTGGATTCGTTGGATAATGGTCTCAACGAGCAATCTCCATTTTAACCAGGGATTGTGGGCCTTTTGACTTATCCGTAACTACACACTAGTGGTCTCGGCTCCTTCCCTCCATTTTTTCGTTTGAGACACCCCCGGGGGTTTCTCTACTTCGATAGTGGATGGGGGCAACGTCCGCCTTTCACACACGCGGTCCACACTCCCCCTCCCGCAATGTCAGTCATTTTTTACATCCAATTAGGGGTACCCGTTCCAACACTGTCATCATGTGCGGGACGCGCCCCAGACGTACGAATATAGGAACACCGTCTGATGCAGAGGGCGACGGTATTTCCTACAGGCACTTTCATGTCTATATAGTTTAGTGCTCATAAATATACACACTTCCCCTCTAGATTTTGCGATGTGGTACTCACGAAGAACCAAGCCGTTAGTTTTCTGGTTCATCCCGGCTTCATGTCTCCCCGTGTTCCTCTTCTTTAGGGCACCTCTGAAGCCTTACTTCCGACATGTGGACGTGCCGCACTTTGATTGGCGATCCACAACACACCCCCGGACCTGGCAACCCCATAGGGCCCTTGGATTGGATACCTTTCCAACCAACCAATACGGGCCCTGTCTTGCGAGCCCTCCTGAACGTGACGTCGTTGCCATAGCAACGGACGCCGTCAGCTCGCATTTTTTCAGTGCAGTCTGTAGCTGCATTTCCATGAACGCAGCGCACGGGACACGACGGCATTCACAGCCGCTCCAGTTCCCTCGAGACGACTCAGAGCTACTTCCTAACCCGCTCCCAGGTATTTCACCCTCTCTCACACACACTGCAGGTCCTCTACAGGCCCTGACGGCGATGCACTTATCTTACAGCAGATGCGGTTCTTTTCACTGCCTCATAGACTCTCTCTTTTTCTTCCTCCACACTTCAGAGCCAGCACATCTGAACGTGCTCTTACATGATTTAAGACGCAGCCTCCATGTTATGAAAGACACGGACGCTCCCTTTGCGCGCAGCAAGCTCCCGCACTAACACTTTCTGCAGAGGATCCATTTCAAGTTAACCTCCACTTTCAGCGCATCGGAGTACCTCTTATGTATTTCCTGCCCCTCTGGCACAGGAATGCTTACCATTCATGATAAAATAACAAACATTTGTTGTCGGTTCCTTTAGGTCCAGCTTCTCCTGTTTTCCCACAATTAGGATTTGTGCTGTTCCCAAACGGCTATCTTTAGCTCATCAGCTGGTTTTCGACTCACATCCCATCTTCTCTTTTGAGCACATGAGAACCGATTTATCTACAGCGAGTTCTCCTGGTACCACTCTAGGTAAGCTACACCCCCCTTTTATTTTTTATAATTTTTTTTTAATCCCCCTCTCCCGCCTCCCTCCGTGCCCTCAGACCATGGGGACTACCCGGGGATACATGTGGTGGGCCGGGGCCCTGGGTGGTTTAGGATCCCCTGGGAGGGACCAAGGGCCATTATTCATACTTTACCAGACAGGGATTCATCTGCAATTTGTCAGAGTACTCCCTGGATTAGAGGCTCAACCTTACATGGTCCTTAATAGTTCAGCGCATACAGGACCATGGTCTTATACTTGCACACATACATTTGTGTATTTCCCCTACACTTGAAACTCAAGTTTGTATATGTTTGTCTCATAACCTCTTTACATTGTATTTCTATTGACAGCAATTTGTTTTCTTTTTTCTTCTATACCCTTATGCACTTGTTTTCTATTTTTTTCCTTCATCTCACTATAACAGGGTCTTGCTACTTATTGCCCTGATGAAGGCGGAACAGTCTCTCAACTGTGAAGATTCCACTTTCTCCGCACTGTTACCACCACCGAAACGCACTTTCTTGATCAGAGGACATTGGAGGCTCTTAACTAACTCGCCTCACCCATTTTGGGTCTCGAACCCTGCCCCTTGTGCTTTATCTGCTTAGGACACACAGCAGTGGCATTTATTACTTTGGGTTCTGAAAACTCCCTTCTGGTGCGTTGGCAGACCCAATCCCAGCTTCCTAATATTTTCAACCTGGGATTTCATTTTCAAAGGAATATGTATTCTAGGAACTCTTATTGTTGTTAAGTAATAGTGTAAGCTTGAGAACAATTTAAGAACTGCTACTTATGTCCGGCTTCGGTCCGGCATCTTCCCTTTTCTTTTTTCTTTTTTCTCCTGTATTTTGCCCTTTGGCCTTGTTTGGTTAAAAGTGTTGATTTGACAGTTAATACAGGGCTTCAATGATTTCACCTATTGTTATATACATGTGTAGTATATGGCTTCAACCAGTTAATATATGATTTCAATGATTTCACTTATTGTTATGTATGTGTATTACATGTTTGACTTAATTGTATGTATAAATATCTTGTATTAAATATGATTTTTATCTTACACAAAACTCAATTGTTATGTGAGGTTATGACTTTGAAATATACAAATGGGTGTAGTGTTCTACATAACCAATGAGGTTATTTCGGGAATAGGACCCATACAGGACTTAACTCCCTATGAGGTTTTAGGGGCCAACCCCTGCGTTACCAGTACCCCTTTTGTTGTATAGGAAAGATATTGTCACTGGACCTGCAGGGCTTGTTGGTTTCGGACAGAAGGATTGACCTATTAGGAATGGATAGGGACGGGTGTGACTGGTGCACAGTGTTCTGTGCAGACCCAGCAGTGCAGCTAAAGGAGGTGGCAGATGACAAACTGTTTGAGAATAATGACAAAGAGGGGGAAATAATACTGGAGATTTGCATTCCATGTGACATAATGATACAGTATCGAAGAGTGCAGGGTCCTTTAATGCCAGCACTAACTCCATTCCCATTCTTTGATGAAGATTTACAACATGTGCCTTCGCAGTTGTGGACTTCAAATCCACATAATGTAGGGTTATTGAAAGATGCAACCTCGTGAGCATAACCCTGAAGCTGGGTGTGACAATATCCACTGTCAAGAGAGGCAGAGGAGGGCATTAGAAAAACAATAAAGACCCTACTGGACCAGGATATTATCGTCCCATCTACATCCCTGCGTAACACAGCAATATATCCTGTTAAGTAATCAGCGGGGGAAACTAGAGAATGAGCCAGGACTTGTGCACCCTACCTGATGTGATGCAGAAAGAGTTTCCAGTAGTTCCCCATTCTGCGACAATATTATGTAGCACCCCCAAAGAATTAAATATGCAAGGGCTCCTGGTTGGGACCCTATTCTGCCCAGGAGGGCTCTATAGTCAATAATGAAAAATGAACAGGTTCAATCTTGCCTATTCGATTATCCCAAGTGTATCATTAATATGACATTGTAGACAAACCTTTTCTGAATAAATGTTTATATTCAAAAGGTGGACACCTAGTGGCCTAATAGCACACAAGATACACAGAACATTTCATTGATGGCTGAACATGAACCAAATGCAAGGAGTTGAAAAACATACATATTTGAGAAATGTGACTCCGATTTGTAGTACATAGTGACATTAAATAATACGGTACCTACTGTTGTAAAAGGAGACAACAACAGGGGTCACAACAGTTAATACAATTTCTGGACATGGTGTTGGAACAATGGTGAACAGTGTTGACAAATGACACAGGGGGACGAGTATGAAAAGTCTACACAGGTGTGTTTCGGCCTTCACAGGCTACTGTATGGGCCTATCTTGCATGGGCCTTCATCAGGACGAAAAGACTTGCGGAAAAAGCCTGTTCAGTGTATGTGCTACATACAAAATGAGAAACAAGGGGTTGTTTCAGTATTTGAAAGTTGTCGAATAGGCAAAAAAGGGTAATTATTTCTTTTTATAATCAATTAATGTTTGATTCATCTTACCGTGCTGTAACGAATAACGCTGCATGGTTCAAGAATTGGAAGTGGAGGGAAGGAAATCTACAGCGTATTAGATGTCCTGTTTGCTGGACTTTGTGCTTTCAAATGTTGAAGTCCAATCTATAAGATCAACAGCCTGTTTCAGAGATCGTCTACAACGATCAATGGTGTCATAATTTTACCATACCATGTTGTATATCAAGAAAGGCTTACCTGTGTAAGCCACAGCCTGTTTGTGAACCTGCAATCTCTGGACAGTGTGTGTGCACTGGTTGCGGCCGCTGATGGTTAGGGACCCATATATAATTAACGGGCAGGAACCCAATCAGAGTGCCTGTAAGTTTTGAGAAAATTAATTTTAGATATCTGGGAGCCATCACAAGGTTTGGATGTAATCTCTCCCTAAGCATATACAAGTTGTTTTCTTTAAAAAATAATATTTTTTTGTATTGAAAAAATGTTTGTATTAAAAAGGGTGCATGCATCATAGTTGTGCCTAACATAATCCAATAAGACTGCCATGCGTGCATTTATGGCAGCGTGATTACCTTGGTAACACTAGACTGTGTTTACAGGAGGCGGACGGCACCATGCGTGAACACCGGTTATGGGCAGGAAAGTCCTACAACCGCATCAGGATCCCATCTCGTGGGTATCTGTAACAGACGATCAACAGTGCAGTGTTACAGTGGGTGGATCGTATGATAGCCCCAGATCGCACCCTATGGGCGATCGCTTGCCTCTAGCATTGTGATTCTGGAGGCTCAGCCATGCGGCGGTCTGGCTGCATAGAAAATGTTTGTTGTCATGGCGACCGCTTGTATGTTTAGCGGTCCGCCATTTTCGGACGCATACCTGGCACAATCCTGTTAAGGAACAATAATATTCTTCACTGTGCCTCTAAAAAGGGGGCCGCCTAATTAAAGTTGGTGTATAAAAGGTGGCTTACAAAGTCATGAAACAAGCGAACATTGTTCAATTAAAGTTTGCCATGGTAACCGTTCAAGCCCTGGTTACATGTCTCAGTAAATCCTAAATGTATGTCCTTTGATTGCTCCAAGTAAATGGTGCATGTAAAATGCACCAAAACCGGGGATCATGGCAAAGAGTGACAAGAAATGCATGTAAGTTGGTGTGCTGGTGGTCTCATCAAATTGAATTTCCGCAATTATGGTGCGGGTCTTCTGAAAGAGATGTCTATAAAACACTGTATGAGTATGTTGTATGTGTCGTTCTGATCTATGCTCCCACAGTGCTTTGCTTGTTGTTAAAGAAAAGCCATCGATTCCTGTATTTGATTGTTAATCTTGAAGCTTTACTGTCTGCTCCTATGCAGTGAAGTCTACATGTGCCTAGTTAGACAAAGGACGTGCCGTGTATGAATGTATATGACATGCAAGCTAGAGTGAGTTGATTGAATTGGACAAAGTCATATATATGCATATTGATTGAATTAAACAATGCCATATCAATTGAATATGAGAGAAGCCATATCAATTTGGTGACCGTGCTGTGAAAGGTAAACACATGTGTCTATACGTTTGCCATACGGAATCCAAAACAACCACAATTGTTGATTCAGGAGCACACAAGGGCACAAAGGGGCAAGAAGGGAACAGGACAGCATTACTATGTTGCCATTTTCCGTATGGCATACAGAATTATTCTATCCCTTAAACCGTCCAACTGCCAGGGTGACCTTTGCCCTGCACAACTCATCAAGGACGCAGCCTG